>NC_079525.1:842500-977500 GCF_003711565.1 Takifugu flavidus
GAGTCCCCCCCCCCCCCCCCAACACACATGCCCTTGTACTTCAATCTTTCTGAGGACTTTCATGGACATGATTCATTCCCCAGCTCACTACTCTAACCATCAGAACCAAACCCATAACTCCGACCCTGAACCAAACCTGGAACCCAGAACCCTCCTCAGTCCCCAACAGACTGAGCTACCACCGCCCTAAAGCCATGTCCTGACCTTCAAACAGTCCTTTAGAGTTGGCGCTACTCAAACATGTCCTCTCTTGGCTAGTAGAATGTGTATTTTGGTGCTCAATATGCAGCCTGTAGAAGACGGGACACACGCAAACACTCAGAACGTGGGGTTGGTCCTCTCCTGCGCTCATCCGTGTTTTGCAGCTAGCATGTGTGAAATCCGTCCCCCGAGTTTTTGTCTGCGTTGACCTTTTGATTCAACGCCACGCTGCTCATTTCAGGCCGACAGAGTTAGTGCATGTTGATGCAGCTCCATCAGAAGCCCTTCTGTGTCAGACCCTGACAAAAGGTGATACACAGCTGCAGGACACAGAGGTGCAGCATCACTTTCTCTCATCACACAATCGGAAACACACACTTACACACACTTCCTCCTGAATGAGATTTATCGGCAATTAGGCCCTAAAACCACATTTTCAAGGCAAAGGCACAATACGATGTGTTTCTGCCTGCCTGGCTGAGTCGCGTCACCCGCTCTCTCATCCCATAATATATTCTGACTAAAGTCCCCTCAGTTATTGTGTGGTGGTACGAAGGCTACATATGAAAAGCTGCTGTCACTGTGTTTCATGCGTTTAATGGGGGGGGGGGGGGGGTGGGGGGGGGGGGCGTGCATTTCACCTGTAAAGTGGACATATTTGGGGACTCTTTTTGGCCGGTCCTCACAACTGTAAAGGTCAGTTTGAGGGTTCAGACTTGTTTTTAAGGTTGAGGTAAAACTGGGGGTAAAGGTTGGGTGGAGGTTCGATCCTGATCAGTTCAATCGTTTTGCCCTTTTTTATCATCAAAGCCTGACTGATCATCTGAACTCAGCATCTCTTTAACAGGCAATGTGGGAAATGACTGCTTTATAAAGACAAAACCTGATGCCAGCCACACGAGACAGGAAAAGCAACAATATAATCAGAGATTTTACAGAAAAGTCTAATTAGACCGGTCTTATATTGTACGCTAATGCTGTTTGAGGCCTTTTATTGTGTATTTGTTTATCTAGATCCGAGTGATATCAGTCATATTTACTGAAACAGATGTAGCACCAAACCTGAGCATCAGGAACAGCTGTATATAAAACTCCCGTGTTGAGCACATCTTTTGGAATTTCTCCTTTAATTAGCTGGTACCTAAAAGTCCCCGGTGATCTGCCTGGATCACTACAGGCCAGTAGCATCACACTAATCATCACAAAGGGATTTTAACACCAGAGGAGCGATGAGATCATTATGATCCCTCTCGTCTATTAAAATGCACATAACTCTGTTTGATAAAGAACCCTGCTTCCCAATCGATGACCTTTCCCTAAAGAGTGTTATACATCATTTTATTTTGGTGGGTGGGGTGGATTCTGGAATAAAAAGGAGAAAAAAATTAGTGTTTTATCTAAAACCGCCATGGGCTCATTGTGACCTCTATTACTTATGTAAAAAAAAAAAAAAGACTGTGTTTTGTAGTCATATATTCTACATTATATAGCGAGTCAGACACACAGGCCAAAACACTTTACAAAAGTGCTGCTCATTCCCCCATTTGAACACACACTATATCAAAACTAACGATAGCAACCAAGATGGATCATGAGATAGTCAGACACACGTGCACGCTCTGTGCACGGTCCTTTGGGTTTTCTGATGGGTGTCCTGTGAAAGGGAGAACCCTGAGCAACATCTGGCTGTGCTGGTTGTGAGTAAACGGGCAACACTTAAGGAAGAATAAGTGTGATTGACTTATTTCTCAATGTGTTAATATTTCTTAATTTGTGTTCATTTCGCAAATCAAACCATCTGTTGCAATCAAAATTGTGTCTAAGTGCTTGATTGGGGGGGGGGCTCCTGCTGACGGCCTCCTGGGAAGAGAAGAAGGAGAAGGGGGAGGACAGGTAGGAGAGAATTGACATAAATCCTGCAAAACATTAATTACAACAAGCCGTCAGTATAAGAGCAGAGTGGGGGTGAAAGGTCAGGTCAGGTCAGCTATGAGGTCAGCGATACCTGCAGGTGGATACGGAGAGGGAGGAGGTTCGAGAGAAGCACAAACACTTTATTTTGCAAAGTTCCATAATGCCCATTTTCAGCGTCATGCTCGGCAGCTTCCTCAGCTCTCTTAACACAAATGCCTAATAATAGGACTTAATCTATAGTTCTGTAGTGCTGCCTGTTGTTGCGAAATTCATTAAATTCTGATGTCATGTTGATTCATTTTCTTTTAAATGCTATTTAATTTATAAAGCCTAGAAGTGGTGCGAGTCACACAAGCCTCGACGTCTTGGAGACATTTAATTACCAGCTAATAAAAAACAATCAAGGCATTTACGCTGTGCTGGCACTTTGAGTGACGATGTCGACACAGTTTTGGTAATTCAAGGAAAACGCGTGGAGCCTTTTTATTTGTTCAGAGTTTTGGTAGGCGTCGTTGCTTAGTAACCGCACAACGGCATTTTAGGATTTGTAGTTCCTCTGTGACAGCGTTCCTTTTACTGAAAACGCAAAATCCGAGCGATAACTACCTTTCCCACAATGCAATGTCTTCAGAAAGTACCCGCCCACTGTGAACACGTGACTTTTTGAGCTCCAATAAACAAGAATCATCTGCAGCGCTACTTTCGTGCTAGCTAGTGCTTTTGCTACATGTCCTGAATTTTTTATTTTTTTTTCCATAACACTTATTCAAAATGAAGCTTAAATGTTTTGTCGTTGCCGTGTGCTACAGCGTGTGTGTCATGGCTGGGAAATACTCTCGGGAGGTGAACGAGCAGAAGCCCGGCGGTGATGGACTGACGGTGGAGTTCAGGATCGGAAAACTCAACCAGGTGTGGGAGAAAGCCAAGCGGGTACGTATATATAAACGTATATATATATATGTGTGTGTATATACACACAAAGATCCTGACATGTCCTTACAGCGTTGGGTGGCCGTGGCTAATGTCTTTACCACCGAGGTGATTAACGGTGATTGAAAGCATTGATTTGCGTTAGTTTCGTGTATTTGTCTGAACCGGGTTTATTTGGGGCTGTTCTGGTTATGAGTGTAAATGTCGCTTTTTCCTTGCCAGGTTCAAACACGCTCACTTGAGCATCCTCTCCAGCAGCATCTGCAGCTTTCATTCGCTGTTGTCTCCATCCCATCTCTTGACTGAACGATTCACATCCCTTTAACATCTTCTTGTCCATCCTTCTGTGTAACATGGCCCTGACTGGACCCTCTCCCCACAGATGCCGCTGTCACCGGTCCGTCAGGCGGAGCTGCACAGCGACCTGAAGATCCAGGAGAAGGACGAGCTTCAGTGGAAGAAGCTGAAGGCGGAGGGCCTCGATGAAACCGGGGAAAAAGAGGCTCAACTGCGACGCAACTTTAATGGTGACTCCTCTGTTTGTGTGTTTCATTAGCAAAGCTTCAGAAAACAAAATCCTGTGTTGTTTTTGCTCATAAATGGCCCTCCGTGAGGTTTGAACTAGTGTTTGTGAGGAAGGGAGGCCCTTCTCTCCCCGAAAGCCCATAATAAGCAATGGCAGCATCCTGATTAAAGGTTAAACATGTAACATCATTAGTGTTGACACTTAAGGCCAGTGGGTTCATAGCTAATGAGCGATAGCTGTGAAATTATGCTCATCATGATGAACGGTAAAGATTAAGATCACAAACTTAACTTTCCTTGACACATCTACTGTTCTGGGTCTTTAAGAGTTTAACCCATGAGGCTTTCAGAGGCTTCTTCAGTTCCAAACTTGGATAAGAGGTCCAAGGTAGTTTTCTCTGTCAACTGGACTGGGTTTCTTCTCTTGAAGACGTTTCGCCTTCTATCCAGAAGGCTTCTTCAGTTCTGAAATCGCTTGGGAGTTCTACCTTGGATACAATGACCTGGATGACTGAGAATTTACACAGACATCTTGGATAAGAGGTGAAATTCCTTTGGGACAAGTCACAGAAATCCAGTCGAATTGTCTTAAGGCGAGATTCTCTCCGACCTGGACGACCGAGAACGCGTTAATTAGAGATTAGAGAAAGTGATGTGCCGCACAGACCATAATATGTTTGTTCCGTTCGGTGAATTCTTGAAGAAGCAGCAGAGCAGGTTTAATGAAAACTGTGATGATGGAAGGGGACATTAGAGCGCCGAGCCTCTGTAAACGCACATCTCTCTATTCTTAATAATAAATGCCGCGGGCCCATTCGCTCGGCTTCGGTACCGGCAGCTTCTGCTCCGATGTTTAAAGAACCAGGCTGCCGTGTTTTTAATAATTTAAAGGTCAATTCAGTGCTAATTGAATGTGGAGCTGATGGATTAGAGTGTGAAATAATCTTCACTTCAGCCCCTGCAGGCACTGACCCGTCGACGGGTTCTGTTTGTGCGTCTGGTCACAACAGCTGGGAGACGCTCGCTTCCCTCCATCAGTCTGGAAGTTGGATCCACCTTTTTACTGCCGCTACGTTAGTCGGCTCCAGCTCATTTCAAAGAGAACCTTCAAGAGTTGGGCTTGGACCAACCGGGCTCCCATTAAAGTTTTTACACGTTAACATTTGGCTTATCGCCGGTCCGCGTTGTGTCGTAAAGCGCTCGGGGTCGAGCCCCAACTGAACCTATAAAACGTGAATTGTACCAGCTCAGCAAGTGTTTCAGTTTATGATTTTAGAGTCGCCATCTGCGAACGCAGGACGCCGTTAATGAGTGACACCCGTTCGTTAGCGAAAAGTTGGGGAAAATGCTACATCAGCTGCTGCCGTCACAGCTGAGCTGAGCAGAACTTTGGCGTCGGGTCGGGTTAATCGAGGTCGAAGGCATTAAGAGAGGAGGCGCTCGGATGTGTCGCCGCTCTGTTTCTTCTGAGGTTGCATAAAAATCTCAGAAAACAAGTTTTTGCGTGAACTTCGAGTAACTTTTTGTCTCTTGCCTGCAGACCTCCAGGTTAAGTTGTGCTCTGGGAAGTGGGGGAGAGTTTTTCTACCACTTTATTTGTCACAGTTTTCAGGTTAAGAGGGAGAGGGAAGTGAATTTTTTAAAAGCTCTCGACGCCCTGTTTGTTGACCTGCTCGCCTTATTTTTAGCACCTCGCTGATTTATTTAGAGCTATTACCCCCCCCCCCCCCTTCAGTTTATTTTAAAATGGCTTCTGCTTTAGCATTAATGAGCTACTGTCAAGATCTCTGTCTCCTCTGGGTAATTTTTAATGTAAGATGTATTCAAATGATGTTAAAATGATGAACATGGAGTCTGTAGGAGGAAAGTCACCTCGGGTTGTCTGGTGCATCGAGCGGCTTCAGCCTGTCCTCTTTAGGACTGTCGGGATAATCGATGACAAGGGCATCTGTGTTTGGCTGCGCAGTGATCCTGGCCAAGTATGGGATGGATGGGAAAAGAGACACTCGATCGGTGGAAAACAACTCTCTGAAGGACCACGATGCGAAGGAGGGGGACATTTTTGATGATCCCAGGCTGGATAAACTGTGGAACAAGGTTTGCCGCCCCCCCATTCTGCTTCCTTTCTCTGGGTATCACAGATGGGAGTCCGCTGACTGCGTCACATGACTCACTGTCCAACAGGCCAAGAGCTCTGGAAAGTTCTCCAACGAGGAGCTGTCGAGCCTGAAGAAGGAATTCCAGCATCACAGGGACAAGATCCACGAGTACAACATCCTCATCGACGCGGTGAGCAGGACGGAAGGTGAGTCATGCAAAACGACGCCTTTTAAACAGGCTTTCGCCCTCGTCTGTCCAGATCCGTGCGTCCGTTTCGGCCAGTCGTGGTGTTCTGTGCGTAGGCGGCAGCGTAACGAGCTGCCCGTCTACAGCTCTGCGCTCCACCAAGGCCTGTGTCACGCCGAGCCGCGCGTTTACGCGTGACGCATTGTTGTCGCCCCTCCGGAGAAAGCAAACACGCTGTCGTCGGTTGTTTTCCTCCGCTGCCTCACCGCTGCGGAGCTTTGTCTTAAACAATGAGCCCAGGGTGTTGTTCTGCCTGTCAGATGCTCTTAAACGTTGAGCCGGTCACGTGATGCCTCCAAGGTGTTCTCCTCGCACCATCACCTGCCGTCTCGCTCTTTTTTTCCTAGTTTTGTTTTTTAGTCTGCTCATTTTCGTGCTTTTTTTTTTTTCTTGAAACAAAGAGGCGAACATCACGACTGCGTCCGTGTGGTAAATCAAATTGAAACGGTGTTCTTGTTCTGTGGTTACCATGGCGCTCACGCTCTCTTATCATCCACTCCCTAACCTCGACACCCGGTCCCCCGCACAGCTTCTGAATGGCTTGTTTTTCTCATTTCGGACAAATATCCTCTCTTTATGTTTGATGACCCCCGCATTGCTCATCAGAGAGATTTTATCTGTTTTATGTGCGCAGAAACAACAAAGCTTTGCCAGTTTCCTCTCTGAAACTCGACCCTGAATGCTTCGTTTTGAAATATCCTTAATGTCCATTTATTAAGTCGCCCTTCTTTTTTTTTTGTTCCCATGAACAGAAATCCACAAGAATGTGATCTCGCCACTGGAGGGGGACGCCAAAGAGCCCGAGCTGCACAAGAAGCACACGGACCTGAAGCAGAAAATGAGGGATCTCAACCACGGCTTCGAGCGACTGCGCAAACTCAGCCACGAGGGCTTCACCGAGGACAGTGGTGCGCCAACATTCAGAGCTTCATCGCTTGTCTTGTTACCCTAATGCCACGTTGGTCACATCATATTTGGGGGGCAGAGATGAGCCAGTGCTTCCATAAACGCATTTGAAAGAGAAAAGGCAGAATTCTGCCCCCATAAATCTTGTTATTTATCTCTGTGAACCTTCTTCTACCTTCCTAGCGTGAGAATATGAAGGGGGAGAAGCCGCTGCTGACTGACTCCTGCACTTTTCTTCCTCCCCTGATTTCCCTCTAGGTTGTTTCTCACCCATCTAGTTGTTTTCACCCCCCCCCCCCCCATGAGCGGAACAGCTCTCATTTCATCTCTTTTCCTGGCAGGAATATACTTTTAAGTAGGCCTCGATGATTTTTGGCTGCACCTTAATTTAAGCTGTAACTGGAAGCCCTTTCCTCTTATTTTCTAGTGTGTGTGTGCTTGTGTGTGAGTGAGTGTGATTGATTAGCTGTGGCTGCTGCGATTGTATCTTAAAGAAAGCATCTGCCACGACTCTGAGCCTCCTCTTGGCGTGTGAGTATTGGAGAGGCTCTGAACGGTCTCTTTGAGTGGCTGATGGCTCCGTTTGTCCCCTGTGTGTTCCACTCTGCAGAGTTCAGGGAGCCCCGTGTGATCGAACTGTGGGAGGCTGCCAAGCGAGCCAACCTCAGCGAAGACGAGCTGGACTCTCTCAAGGTTATTCCCCGGATCGCACGTCACTCCCAGCAAACTTGTGCTTCCCCAGATTTGTCACCCTCGGTGCTATCGCTTGAAGATAACCCTTAAAAACTTTTCTTTCAAGTGCTTCTTTTGTTAAAAGGGCCATTCATTCTCGTCCTCTGTAGCTAAGTGCTACGTGTTCAGCCGCACAACGCAGGTTTTTGCTCGCATTTTATTCTGTGCACATTCTCGTCGGACAATATTTTATCTCTATCTTCATTTGTTCTCGTTTCACCTTTTGTCCCACGCAAGAAGATTCAGGGCCAGTAGCTCAATTTAAAAGATTTTGTGGCGTCGAGCTCTAATTTATCGCAGTGAAACATTCGGCTTGGCGTTTCTCACTGACATTTCCTTTCATGTCACTACTTGAGATGCATATCGGCTGCTCCTGTGCATCTGTGCATGTAATTGAAGGTGAAGCAAATGTGCTCCCCCCTTTTTATCAGTGACCCCCCCTTTCCTTGTTCACTTAGGAGGAGCTCCATCACTTTGAGACCAAAGTGGAGAAGCACAGCCACTACCAGGAGCAACTGGAGCTCTCCCACCAGAAGCTGCAGCACGTGGAAGCTTTGGGAGACAAGGAGCACATCAGGAAAACCCAAGAAAAGTACAACACGCTTGCCGAGAAGACCCGGGAGATCGGATATAAGGTGAGGAGGCGTGTTAATCTATCGTACAGTGGGTTTTCCGCTCCCTAGCATAGAAAACTAATCATTTCGCCAAATGGAGAGGGAGCAAAACAATGTTAAAGTGGTGGGAAAATGCAGTTAGAAAGGCCAAAGGGAAGGAAGGCTAACAGCCCTTCTGTTTGCTGTAGCAGGCTGATAATCCAGCTAAAGGATTCCAGCCAGACTCTTATTATTATTATTACACCAGCAAATATGTTGCAGCATATTCACGGGATAAACGATTTGTCCCGAGGCAGCAGCAGCCGCGTGTTGCCGTTTCTTTATTTCAGCTTGGAGAACGTTAGAGGAACAGTTTGAGTGACTCGGGTGCTAGCGTGAGCCCCGAGCTGCACATCAGCGTTTGTGTTACACGAAGCTCGAGGCCGTAGCACGAAGACTGGAACGATGTTTAGTCTACGTAGAAGCTCGAATGTCACGTTTACTCCCCACGGTGCCGAACACGCGGCGGCGTGGCCGTCTTCCACCAGGGGAGACGGCCACGCCGCCGCTCAGGTGTCCTGTTGCGTAACAGACACTATCTATCAGGTTAGAACTAATTACCACAAACAATCTAATTAGGACTGTGGCTCGTTAAATGCTAACATTTTTCTCTGGCCTTGTTTCAGATGAAGAAACACATGCAAGACTTGTCCAGCAAGATCTCTGGTCAGGGCCTCAACCACAACGAGCTCTGAGGGGCAGCGAGCAGCACACCTGGAGGCCGGAGGGACTCCAGCGTGGGAAGCACCAATCAGTGCTTTCTGCTTCTCCTGGACTTCTATTTTGTTGATTTATGAATGACTCTTGGGTCGTGGGTGTGGCTGGGGAGGGACGAGGAGTCGCACCGAAGTCGCTCGTATCCAGAAGACGGAGTTCAAGTGTTGAGGAGCCACCTCGACCCTGTTAACATGGATGACGAGCACTTCTGAGCAGGTCAGCCTGGTAGCACTGTGACACGAGGAGGAGGAGGATGAAGATGACGAGACCGCTCCAATCAGATTAAAGAAGTCAGATTAGAAGCACTGAAACCCCCAAACCTGATAATGTCATAATAATCTTTATTATTCAAACAGATAAGGTGCCAACAAGGTACAAACTTAGAAAATATGATGTCATTTCATACTAAATAAAAGTTAAAGTTTAAATGTGTGTTCATTCATGTCCTCCAGTAGAGATCTAGGTCTGGTACTTTGTGTGTCAGCCTTGGCAGGGAGGTTGTTTTAGGTCATAATTCTCTTTTCTTGTCCTAATTCTGTCCGTCCGTCCAATCTCAATATTGGGGGGTGATGATAAAATCACCCCCATATCCTGGCGTCCTGGCTCCCCCTTGCCGTAGCATATTTGTACCGCGCCATGTCTCATACCGCAGTGTAGGCATATATGCGTAAGGAGCCTTGCCCAAGGGCTCGCCTGGATTCGAACCGACAACCTTCCGTAACAAAGTCAGTGGCGTAAACCACTGAGCATACCCAGCGCTGCCTTCCTTCAGACTCAGGTCCTCTACCAGAGGCCCGGGAGTCAGGGTATCCTGGCACCTGCTGGAGCATCTACTCAGGTTGGGTGTTACTGCCCCTAGTGCCCCCATCACTACTGGGACCACTGTTGCCTTCATGCCCCACATTCTCTCTATCCTCCTCCAGCTTCTGGTGTTCCTTCTTCCTGATGTTGCCATCACTCAGGATTGCTACATCTATCACCACCGCCATCTTGTCAGGCTGGATCAGGAAGTCCCACAGGATCTTGGCCTGCTCTCCAGCACCTTCGGGGGTGTCTCCCACCTGGACCCTGGGATCTCCCGTCCATACTCAGATGTTCCTGCACACTATGCCAGCAGGGGATCTGATATATATATATATTTATTTAATTCATCCACTAGTTTCTGATCCTTGCTGCCTCCTCAGAAGTGCCAGCGCGGAACTGCCACAATAAAAATAAATTGGCATCAAAATATTGGACAATCTGTCTGGATGATTCCAAGAGGGAGGTGGGAAATTGGAAAAGCCGGGCTGTGCTCTCCCATTCATCAGCGGCTGCCTTCTCCCAGAGCAGAGACCCCGACATTGATCACTGTGATGAAGAATGCTTCTGCGAGCCTGATGGCTCAGTCATGTCCTGTTTGGGCCACATAGGCCCGGATTAACATAATTTGCTGCTGAGTTATAACTCTGAACATCTTATTTGGATCAGATGCTCTTAGGCTGTTTGCTGGAATGACAGCCAGGCACGATGGGATGTGACGCAGCAGCGCCGAGTTCCTATTCTTCCACGATAAACTGTGATAAATCATTTAAATAATAATGTTAGCTGGCTGCCTCGAGGTGGAAAAGTGTGAGAATAAGCAGAGCCGTGGCCGAACGCTCCGAGTGAAGAGGCGACGCAGCGACGGTGCAGCCAGACGCCACGAAACCGTTAGAAATGGCAGCACAAACCCTCCGACGCGGTGGGATGGAGGCTGGACGGAAGGTGCGGAACGCCGGCACAACGGTGGGTGTGTCGGGAGCGCCGGGGTCGGCGTTCGGTTCGAGTTAAAGCTGAGGCGGAGTCAGCGCGGCGGCCCTCGTCCGCGGCTCCCCGGCCGACTCGGTCTGCTCTCCCTGCCCGGAACATGCTCCGCCCCCACCCTCTGAGCCGTCGCCATGGCAGTGATGGGGTGGGCGTAGCTGATGGAGCTCCCGTCTGCTGGGGGATTAAAGACAGAGGGAGAGAGCGTTTTTAGCTCCTCAACACCTGCGATTAACTGGTTATGAAGTGTGCACGGCAGGTAAAGGTGCGCTCAACACCCCCAACACGCCTTTGTTACCCCTGGCTTCACTAATCCCAGTGTTCCCAGTGACGGAAATCCACTGATGAACCCAGGAGAAGCACCTGCTACCAGAACACCTTCAGAGCCCCCTGCCTCCGCCCACACGTGCACCCTCCGTGCGCGGGCTCTTACCTCTGTATGAGCCGGGCACGGGAGCTGAGCCGGGCTCGTTCGGGTCTCTGTTTGTTTTCGCTGGCGGGCGGCTGAAGGGGACGTTGACGTAGTGAGCGGTGCTGTTACCACGGAGACTGGAAGACTGGGAGACACCTGTGGAGGGGCCCAGTTTAGCTGTTACACATTTAACAAGTACAGCAATGGCAGGAATCTCATTAGGGAGGTGTTGTTTTTACCGCCAGTGGACGTGGGACTGGCTGGAGGTGGTGGGGGTGGTGGGGGTGGTGGGGGTGCAGCCGGTGGCAGGGGGCACCTCGCCAGCTTATCACAAATGTCTTCCACCCCCTCGTGTTCCTCTGTCACACACAGAGGGGAATCTGAAAGCACATTTTTGGCTTGAAGAGCGTAAACCAGTGACGGATGTGTTCCTATACTGGGGTAAAACCATCACAGGGGGAGAGCCTGAGCGGGGGCATCAAGTCCAAAAGATACGGCATACCCCATCCAAACCACTGGTTTGGGTCACACACACACACACACACACACACACACCTTGCACAGGAACAGGTGATGGTCCTGGGGGGGAGCTGGCCACCTACAAATACACAAGACATCATTTCAGCCTCGAGCACCCTCCGGGTGACATCACAGATCTCGTACCCTCACCAGACACGTGTCCCTCGCCGTCCGCCACTGTTCCGGTGTGATGTAGTTCTCCGGAGCGGGAGCACGCTGGGCGAGGAGAGAAGGAGAAACGCCGAAATGATTCGGAGATGAAGGATGGACGGATGCAGCCTTTTTATCAGGCTGCTGGCACCTTTATTGCTGCCCTCTGCACACCTCTCTCTCTCTCTCTCTCTCTCTCTCACACACACACACACACACACAGTGCTCCTGTCAAAACTCCAACACATGCTGTCTCTTCTCTGATAATTTACTCTTAAATCCCATCAGTGCAATAATTAGAAACGAGAGCTGAAACACTGCCGGTGGAGTTAGGCGTCTCAACGATGGGGTGGGACAGGATCAGCACTTTCGGCTGCATTGTTTCTCTTTCTCCACGAGCCTCTGAGCCGAACCGCAGCCACCCAAGTGAATCATTAAGATGAAGTGTGATGCCGTGCATGAGCAGAGGGAGATAATTACTCCCGAACCTCCGCAGTTCAGAACACTGCACAATTACACCGCCTGGCAAAAGGGCAAAAAAAGTGAAAGCGGGCTGGAAAAAGGCTAAAACGACGGCTGACGTGAAGACTTTTTCATTCGTCTCTTCACCGAATCAAGTTGAACGCGGAGAAGGTTCGTAACACCTTCAGCGTCCATCAGAACCCTCCCTGAATACACACATTTATTATATATATAGTTAAATAATGCTGAAGTTAAGTGAGGCTGCGTTAACATTCCTAAATTAGCTATAAAAAAAAAAAAACCAGCAGCAGCAACATTATGGAGAAAGTCAGGAGCCTAGAGAGATGATGATGATGATGATGATGATGATGATTTTTAAAAGTTCTAATAACAGTTTAATGCAAGCAGAGAAACAAACCTCCCCGAGAGGATTTTATGGAGCTTCTTTCTGCAGTTTTCTTCAGTTACAGAATGATGAAAGGCTGATTCCATCGTAATGGTTGCAACTCTATTACAGTGTGATTAAGCAAATGCTTTTAGCTTGATTAGACTTTCATGCTGGGAAAATGTCTATAAACGAATATCTTTTGCACACAGGATTTCATTCCTCGTGCTTTTTCCAGCTCAGCGTGACAGCGTTTGAGAGGGCAGCTGCCTAAAAATGAGAGTTTATTTCACAGTTTGGAGAAGCTCAGTCATTTAAAACGACTTTCTATCGTGTAGCTAAATTTGAATCTCTAGTTTCTCGTTATCTAAATCACACATTTGAGGGCTAATTAGGCTGGTACGGTGGCGTGTTCACAGGTCCACATACCAGAAGTGTTTCGTATTCATTCATTCCTACCTGGGTTTCTTCAGCCGCGTCTCTGTGCTGCAGCAGCAGTCTGAGGCTGCACCTCTCCGCACTGCCCACAGAGGGCGCCCTGTCGCTGCCCCGGGAGCTGCAGCGCTGACTCCCGCTGCTTGACTTTTGGCCCCCATCTTGACTGCTTCGGCTGTCCCTGCACAGCTCGGGTGGACCCTGTTTCCTGGAGGGTTCCCTCAGGGACGAGCTCTGGAGGGTGCTCTGGGGGGAGTCGTATCCCAGCAGCCGGAGCACACTGGGAGTTTGGCGCTCGTCACCGTGCCTCTGTGACCAAGAGGAGCTCGATGTGGGGGTGCAAGGACAGGGGGAGGCAGCAGATGACCTGTGCTCTAGGTTGGGGACGGACTGAATGGATGGAGGGGGAGACGGGGGTGGAACATAAGGGGGCGAAGACGTTAGAAGGCTGGCTACAGAGCCGTACTCCTCACTGCCGCCCTGGCTGCTTGTATCCAGACTTCCGGTGTACGAGGAAAAACTTCCTGAATAGGACGACTGACTGCCCGCCACTATCCCGATCCCGCTGTCCAACGAGCTCTGTCGCCCGCTGTCGTTGAGTCCGCGAGGGTGGAGCTGGCCGGAGGTCGGGCGCGCCCCCAGGCTGCCCAACGCCGTGGGCTGGAGGCGGTTATCAGGCCCGGCCAGAGCCTTCAATGTGGAGGAGCTCGACGCCGTCTCGTTGGAGAGGTGCGGCCTTGCCGACGGCTCCGCCCAAAATGGGAGTCTGCCCGCAATGCTGACGTCCGATTGGCTGGAGGAGGAGCTGGACACGCTGCTTTGGTCGTCGCCAGCAACAGATGTGCTGCAGCTGTATGTGGAAGCTGAGGAGGAGGAGGTTCCCGTCATCATAATTACCCACACGATCAGGACGTCTAGCTCAGCGACGAGGCAAACGGACGGAGGTACCTGTGCTGCTCGCCAGGCTGCACTCAGACAACATGCTGAGCCGTTTCTCCAGATCCGACGCCTCCTGACAGATGCGCTCCTCAGCAGACGCCGGGTCGGCGCCGAGGTCTGCGGGTCCGAGCAGACACAGAGGGGAGAGAGTCGTCTTTACGTTTGCATGGCTGAGTCACTTATTTTACAGCGTAACATTCGGAATAGCAGCGGAAATATACAGAAGTGACGCAGCTAAAGGGTGCTCCTACCGTGTGTGTGTGTGTGTGTGTGTGTGTGTGAGGTCACCAGTGCAGGCTCACAGAGGTGGCGTGTGCTGGTGTTAACAACCTAACCCCTGGATCCGGGCCTCTGCACCGCAGCAGTTAGCACAAACGTGCCGATGCCAAGTTTTTCCACTACGCTATTTGAGGTGTCAGCTAACATTTGCTAACGCTGCTGGTCTAAGCTAATTATAGGCGCCGCAGGGCACTGAATGTCCAGCTGGCATCTGAGCGGACTCACAGAGGCGGGTTGAAGCGGATCCAGGGCAGTTTCTTCATCTGTGTGTTTGGTTCTCAAGCTTGACCTAATTGTTCTGTGATCCGGGCTTTAGTAGATGATTTACAACACGTTCACGACACGTGTATCCAAGGTTGATTCACCTCTCTCAATAGACAGGAACAAGTCGCATGAAGTATTTTAGTTCCAGAGTTTGCCTAAAGTCACGTCCACTGGCCTTCTTTTTTTTTAATCACTCTTCAGTCTGAATCAAAAGTCTGGGAATAAACAGGAACTGAAAGTTCCTGAAGGTGTGGTAAAAACGACTGGCCAATTAAACGGTGTCATGAAGTTAACTAGAATTCAGAGTGAGCGCAAATCTGCACCAGACACCGGAGGAAAGAAAATCAGTTATTTTAGCTTTGATATTGCTTATTTCTTACAAAGATGTTGCTGTACGAGGAACAGGAACGTCAAACTGTGCTCTTACTGAGTCTTCCTCCTGTAGAACGTCTCAAATTAAACCTATTGGACTCTTCCAGAAATGTCCCCCCCAGGATCCACACGGTTTACACGTATGTTTACGTGTCTGCCTGCCTGCCTGCCTGTCTGTCTGCCTGCCTGCCTGCCTGTCTGTCTGTCTGTCTGCCTGTCTGCCTGCCTGCCTGCCTGCCTGCCTGTCTGCCTGCCTGCCTGCCTGCTGTCTGCCTGCCTGCCTGCCTGCCTGCCTGCCTGCCTGCCTGCCTGCCTGTCTGCCTGCCTGCCTGCCTGCCTGTCTGCCTGCCTGCCTGCCTGCCTGCCTGTCTGCCTGCCTGCCTGTCTGTCTGTCTGCCTGCCTGTCTGTCTGCCTGCCTGTCTGCCTGCCTGTCTGCCTGCCTGCCTGTCTGTCTGTCTGTCCCAGACGCTCCTGTCCTGCTGTCTTGTATCCTCAACAGGCAGTTAGATCTCCGCCTGCTTCACTGACTTCTCGCCTCATATTTGTGCGACGCGTCACCTTTTCACCTGCGTCTGGGCGTCTAAATTCATGAGTTCGGGGGCCGGAGTGTAAATCTGCTCGGAGATACCAGTTGTCGTATTGTTGTGCAAAACTTTCTGGCCGTTTCTATGCGGAGGAAATGCCTGTGGAATTAGCAGTGCACGAGTAAGTCACACAAGTCACGACCCTTCACTCCACGGGGCGACACATGCGGCTTTAAGCATGTGCTGTTTCCGTTAGCATGACGCCTGAGAGAAATGTTCGACACGCACACGCAACAGGCGGTAAACCTTCACACGGTCACGTACCGACGTGACCGACGGTGTCGTCCGTCTCGTTTGCACACGTGCACGGTTTGAACTAAGGCGGAGGGCGCGATCAAGAACGCAGGACGATTCTGTGTGTGACCGTTTCTGGGCTGACCTGGAAGAGCCGGCCGGAGGCCGTGAGGGGTTCTGCTGGGAGAGACGCCCCTGACGATGCAGTCGAGGAGGAAGCTGATGCGCTCCCCTTCGGAAGAGGACAGGAAGAAAACTCCAGCCCCTGGAAAGGTGGATGAGGGAGAATGGGAAAACACAGGAATAGCAGAGAAGCCCGGCTCGGAACACGTCCTCGGCTTATAGCAACAGGTTTCGTCTGATATTAAAACGCTAAAGTGTTCGAACGATGACGTGAATTCAACAATCGGAGGCAGAAAGATCGACAGTTTTCTTTAACATCTCATTCCCGAGAGCAGCGATTCTTCCAGCGTCCTCATGGAGCAACACCTGATTCTTTCATCTGAATAATTAAAAGCCTTCTGCTCCGGACGGCGGCGAGCGATGAGAGTAATGAAAGCCTATTAGTCCACTCGCCTTACATATTTCATTAGGTTTGTCTCGAGGCGGTGGAAGTGTTTGGCCTGCGGCTCTGGCCCGCAAGAGGAGGACAGAGTAAACGCACCTGACGCGTAATTGGCTGAGGGAGGAGAACCGGACCACGCCAGCGGATGGAAGGCTGAGTAACAAAGCTGCCAACATTTGGTCAGCCTGAACCCCACAGAACCCCACGGAGACCCACGGGCCCGGTAAACAAACCGGCCCCCAACCCCTCGTCCTGCTGACCTCACAGCCCAGAGGGGTTCAGACAGCTGAGGGCACTTCGTAGAATGTGGGCAGACTTTGTCCCCTTTAAGATGGTACGGGCTCGAGCGTTCTTTAAGTAATAAAATCATATTTAAACACCTTTGACAGAACACAAACACTTGATTTTGAGGGTTTTAGAAGCAGCAAAACAGCTTTGAGGCAGCGTAAACATGCGGCCGTCCTTCTGACGTGGAGTTGTGCTGAAAACAACATCAAACGTGTTTGCAGGGCTACTTTTAAAAACCCGTCTTCTGCGAGCGTACCCCATCGGAACTAATAACCCAACACACACTTTCGGCCTTAACGAATCAAAATGGGACAGGCTGTATTTCTCTTTCATCTTCTTTCATCTTTTTCTGAAGTCTGAGCCATTCCGTTTCAAAATGTAATGATTTCGGCACCATGCTGTGTGGAACACTGAGTTCTACCTTCTGGACCTTCTCTGGCCTAAAACACACAGAGTCACCGGCCGGTAATAATTCACAGCTAACGTGTAATAAACACCGCAGAGAAAATAAAAGGCATCTATGGGGGGGGGGGTGCACGTGCACGTGCGCAGTGTGTGTGTGGGAGTCTGCTGAGCGACGTGGCACAGATTGCTGACATAGTGTCGGTTTAGAATGACTTTAATCTAGATCACAAGGCCGCCGTTGGTGATCATTAAGGGGTGGAGCCACAGGAACCCGTCCCACCGACGTCCAACAAGACCCCCGTTTGACAGATTAGTGTCAGCGGGCCCGCTGTGCACGCGCACGTGCACGGTCGTGCAGCCATTGTGTACATTCTGGGAACACATTGTTCCAGGCCCAGGTCCACGGCAGCAGAGGACGCCGTGAGTCGGGGATAAAGGGTTTTAGGCCGCGGCGTTGAATGACCAAGAGACGCCTTCGGATTTGTTGAGACGAAAGGCCTCATGGGAAATTAGACAGCTGCAAATGTGGAGAGAAATGGAAATGGAGCCCAGGCAGGGTTCACTCCGGACACGTGGGCAGCTCATCAGGTGGAAACACGCCGCACCAAACAACCATCAGGAAGCCGGAGAACCCAGAGGGAGCCGAGCACAGGCGGGCAGAACATGCACTCCCCACGCAGAAAAGCCCCCGGCTTCAGGGTGGGATCTGAACCCGTGACAGGCGACCGGTAATCTTCACGGTGACCTCAACTCACAGATGTTCCCACGTAACGCGTCTGCGTCCTCACCGAATACAAATAAAGAGGTAAAAAGCCAGATGAACCCTGCTGCGCCTCTCAGATCTGTCGGATCTGTCAGTTACATCACTCACCCTCTGTTTCAGCCCCCCCCCCCCCAGTGGCTGCTAGGTAACCAACGTATGGATGCCATGGACTAAACCGATTGGATGTCTGGCCAACAGGCGCAGCACAATTTCTGAGCCAGCTTTACGGCGGTGGGGGGTTATTTATAGTTGTTACCCTGAAACTGGAACCAGTGGCCCTCATGGTTATCCTCCAGGAGCCATGAGACGCACGCACGGGGGTCACGTGCGTGCACTTCTGATACCGCCTACACGAGACACGGGAGCAAACAAACAGGCTTGTTTTTTGTTCCGATCTCTCACGTCTCCTGCCGTCAACAGGATAAACAGGTATCCTCCGACCCGTGTCGACACCCCCGGAGAGTCCGGAAAACTACTCACAGTACCCACAGCGGGTCCCGCCCTCAAACACGAAGCCGCTGGGCACGGCGCCGTATCGCCGCAGCGTGGACAGTTTCCAGTGGCCGACAGTGATGGGAGGGACGCCTCTGGTCAGCACCAACAGGTTGTTGCACAGGTGCAGGGAGGCGGGGCCGCTTTCCAGTTGGGTTCCCGGTTCCACGGCGACGCTGAACCTGTGAACTGAAGGGGAGAAGGAAAGTTTGGGCTGTTCTGTCTCTGTAGCTGTAGCTCTGTAGCACAATGACCTCTGACCCCATGGAACAACCCTCACATCCTTATCACAACAGCTAGAAAAGCTGTTCTGTAGAGAACGACACCCTGATACCAAGTGACAAACCCGAACTGATCCAATAACTTCAGGCCCAAAACCAGGTAACAGGTTGTGTTTATGGGAGGGAACCAAAGGAGCTGCAGCTCTGTGACAGATGTGTAATTGAGAAAGGCTCTATAACCTTCTGAGCAAGCATTTATGGCCCTGGTCCCTCTGGTGTGGCATTAAAGAGCAGAGAGGAAGTGACACGGTGGAGATCTATCTGGAAGGTACGTTCGGTCGTAAAGGATAAATCCACGAGCTCAGACGCAGGAAGGACGCAGCCTGCATCAGCAGCGAGGAGAAGGTTGGGAGGGTGGCGGAGATGGGATCCAAGATTTAACAAGAGGGATCCATGAATAGCTCAGGAAGATGGTCACGGGGATTAGCTGCATGAGGGCTACGGCTAGCAGCAGAGGGTGCAGGCTAATGAGCGGGAACAGGATATATTGAGGAAGATCAGACACTTCCAGGATGGATGTGGAGAAAAATCGGCTGCATGTGAGTGGCTCCTGGGATAAATGGAGCGTCTGACGCCCTAAATTAGGCTTCAGAACATCTGAAATCGCTACAGAAGACTCTTAATTCTCCAAATAACCAGGATACCTGGAAGTACACGCAAGCCCTCAAGCCTCTGAGAGGCCCACACACCCCTACGCTTCCCCTGTCAAAACAAGCATTTTCCAAGTTCATAGCAGACCCGAGAGCAGCTGAAACACATTTAAAACATTACGAGACTTTCAGCGTCACATGCTCAAACAAAACCACCGACCTTCTCCCAGACTGTAGCGGACGCGGGCGTCCCAGGCCAGCAGGACGTCTCGACTGCTGAAGCCCAGGACCAGCGTGTGTGCCAGGCAGAGGATGGAGAGGCTGTAGGACACCCCGTCGTACCCCAGGCCCGGCTCCACCCCACAGATGCCCTGAAGAAGCAGAGGACACGCTTGGCTGACTGGGACACACAGGTGGGCCGGTCGCCCCCCACATGACAGCACAGATCTTCATGTGCAGAGTGGGGCTCCCAACCACTGATCCTTCGGCCTTCCGTGCACGTGGAATTCACATCATTCGGTCTAGAATTTGGCACATGCGGGAGCCGGAGCACAGAGCTGCGCGCGTTCCAAAACTCACCTCTAGCGTCACGTTGAGCCTCTCCTTGCGGCCGCTGCCCTTGTCCTTCCCCTTCTTTTTCTCTTTATACACCAGGAGCGAAAGGCAATCTGAGGCGCACACACACACACACACACACACAACACACACACACACACACATCTTAAACTTCTATGATTAAGCGTTGCTGCTCATGTTGTGTTTATTGCCGTCGCTGTAAATCTAAAACCGATGTGAGCTGCTGGCAGCGCCGATGCTCAAATCACGAGTGGAACATCTCAGAACCCAGTTGGTATCAGTCGGGACCTTTATGGTTCCTACAGCACAGCGCTGTTCCTCATAGTGTCCCAGAAACATGCGGTGGTTCATGTCAGTGTAAATGATGGTCGCTGGTTGAGCGATCCATCTGCAGAAGAGCCGTAAAAATCCCCTGCGCGCTTTAAAGGCGCGTTTTCGTGCGCATGGCGCCCCGCGGCGCACAGCCAAGCGGCCAATTCACGCGCTGGGATGGGTTCAACTGCGGGGAACCAAATGAGATTAGCAAAAAAGGCGACGGCGTCGCGACGCTGCGGCGTGTTCCGACTCTGAATATGAAAATTAAAGCAGTTTTCTCTTCCTACCTGCGACCGGGGAGGGCTTCCGAAGCACGACCCACCGAGTCTTCCACTGTGGATGCATTTCAAAAGTCAGTAAATGCAAACTGCCCCCCCACCGCCACCACCACCACCACACCCGCAGTTGAGTGCGGCTGAATTTCATTCTTTCAAACCCCAAAAAGTCAAGATGGTGGGAGAAATTCACCTTTTTTCCATCTCTAAACTTGACTTGTCCCTCCGCGACAACTGTATCCGTCATTTTCTGTCATGGTTCCGAGCAGCTGTGTGTGTGTGTGTGTGTGTGTGTGTGTGTGTGTGTGTGTGTCGGGGGAGTTACATTTCAAAATAGCTCCTCTCCCCGACCATCGGGGCCCGGCGGCGGGGACACGCTGCGGGGGGGCCTCCTCCTCCTGCGGGCTCCAGACGCACAGTTGTCGTTGCGCGTCAGCTGTTCATTGTTTACATCGCAGCTAATTTGATTAGAAGCTCGCGACTGACGCAGCCTCCACCGAACTGACACCCGCCGGGGGTCAGAGGCGGATTCATGCCGCCTTAGTGGAGCTTCGGCGCGGGTCAGTTGCAGCCAAAGATCGGTTCTAAGCGACTCCGCGAGGCTTCTTAAATATGAAACAATTATGGGATGCTGCAGTCCGGCTGCTTTTCACCGATGTCTCAGCAGGTCCGGTGGTTAAATCCCCCATGGATCTCTGGGGGGGATGATTTGCAAATGCCTGCTGGGATGTTTTGGGGTTAGATTGGGTCGCTGCTCAAAGAAGCTTATTTGGAACTTTATGGAAACACTTTAGATGGATCAAATGAGATGGAAGAAAATTCTGAAACGGTAGAATTTTGGGGGCATAAATATCAGCGCCAACTTTATGGAAGCAGCAGTTTAACAGATCATAAAGTGCTCGTTGAATACACAATTTCTAAAGGATTCTAGGAATTCTTAAGAAGGCCGTGCAGCTCGAGCAGCTACGGGTCCTGAACGGGTCCCTGCGTTCAGGTATCGGACCACACGATGGCGGCTGGAATCCAAACATGGCGACAAAATAGTGCCTTTTAGAGACAACGAGCGCTGTATTGACCACAGTGCATGAAAGGGTTGAAAGTGCATGGTTGCACGCGTGTTTTATTACAGGAGGTTTGTTACTGTTCCGATACAGCCTGGAATGACCTTATGACCTTTGAACGGTGACGACAGCATCAGTCTTTAGTGGTCCGGCTACAGTAAGGCTGCGTGCCCGCTTCGGCCCGCTCGGAGGGATGGAATTGGGAATGTTTGAGTCATCTCAGGCTGTGATCTTGTAACAGAGAGTCTGGGAACAGCTGCAGGGTCGCCACATTCATCTGGAATGGGATGAGGGATCAGGGCGGGCGTGTTCGGAGGCCGCACAAGCAGGTCGGGCATCGCCGGAGCAGCTCTACGGAAGCGTCCTCAAACAAACGTGGCTTTCAGCTTACTCCGACCCACCTGGGCCGGACCCTCGCTCTGCTCCGCCTGCCTCTTGGACGTGACCATGGAGGGCAGGTCTGAGGTCTGGTACACGGCCGACCTCATCCTGCCTCCGCGGTAGCGAAGCTCCAGGGTCACGTCCTCCCATTTCGAGTCCAACTCCGAGTCCTGCGAGCGGCAGAGGTCCCTGGACCCTTTCTGGGTTCGCCTGCCGCCCCCGGCACCGGCCGGAGGCCCGATTTGATCCAAATCCAAGGCTCGTTTTGGGGTCGGGCGGGCGGAGCGAGAGGAAGGAGACTTGGATTTACGCCGTGACCGAAGAGGAGGGCGTGGCGGAGGAAGCGGGGGCGCGGGAGAAGTGGAGGTGGGGTGAGAGGGTGGCGTTGGTCTGCTGGGCGTTCTACAACCCCCTCCTCCTCCTCCTCCTCCTCCTCCCCTTCCTCGCTGTCCGTCTCTACCTGAGGAAGAAGAGGCTGTTAACAGGAGACCACAGGCAGCAACCAAACGGCACCACTGCAAATCTCCATGCAGTAAGAAAGCAAACAGAGCTTGAATCCAACGCTCAGACTCCGGACGCGACGTGTCCTCGCCTAAAGGGGCCGTCAGCATCTCCTCGTTTCCAAATATATTATTGAGATGATAAAACAATGTGGAACAAGTGCTGGACACACACACACACACACACACACACACACACACACACACACACAGAGGCTGGTGCCATCTCGTGGCTGACACAACTACACGTGTAGAACTTTGATGCCTCTTTTGCCTCCTGCTTCTCTCCATCCTGTCTTTTAGGGCCATCCATCATCACTCCAGCGCAGTCCTGAATAACACTGACGGGATATCGTCAACGCGTCATTAACTCTGGCGCTGGGATGCATTCTGCTTAAAGGATCTGGCCGCGTGCAGGCACAAATTGCCTCATTAGACGTGACTGAAAACGCCTTTGTTGTCTCCAGACTGGTCAAATTTGTTCGCTGGTCAAATTCATTTCAGAGACAGCTCATTTTTGGGGGCTGACAGGAACACTGGTTTGGTGTCCATCACTGTTGTGCTTTTCAGGTCGACCCAGTTCATGATTCGGTCTCTCCGCCACTTTTAATTCCGCCTGTCACCAGCAGGCGGCGCCATTCGAAGCCAATCTTTAAATTGTGTTGACGTCTGAGATCTTTATTGGCAGCGGCCATTGAGCCAAGAGTTTCTTCATATAATCAGGGCAGACAGGCTTAATGAGGAGGGCTTCCCTGTCAATTACAGCAGAAAAATAAATAAAAGGATGCTGCAGGATGAAAATAAGGATCACAATTGATTTAAAGGCATCCCAGTTCAAGCTTTCACCTCGACTTCAGAGGTTGTGCTCTGCAAGTCTTATTTTTGAGAAAAATCTGAACACAAAAGTAAAAAAATAAAAATCCATCTGACTCATACAGGGCACCCTGACAGGAAGTTCTTTGTGCACCTGTGTCAATATTCACTTAGTCGTCTGTCATGACAAACGAATTAAGGATGCGTCCCATCATCACCAGAGGAAACAGTCATTCTAATTAAAAATGCTACAGAATAAGATCATTGTGCGACACAAGAACGTTGTCCATCGGAAACAAGACCTAGTTTTAGTTATCAAAGAGCCAAGCAGGACAAAGATCCCCTCACAAGGCACCGAGCAGAGGGCGCCCCCTGCATAGCTAATGCCCAAACCCCCCAAAAGCCTTTGTATTCTTAAACAAAAGCCTCGTCCTGCGACCCAGACCAGGCAAAAGAGAGACAAGGAGAGGAATATTAAGCATGTTTATGGGAGCGCTGGTCAGAGGTCAAACCCTGGACTGAAGAAACGGGCCCTTAGCTAAGCACCACAGCTAATGTGGTAGCAGCACCAGCATGACGACACATCGGCGCCATAAGCATTTAAAAGGCATTAATATTCAGTGATTCCACAGAACTGAGGTCTTTAGCGTCAGAAATGGACTCATTAGTGTCAGATTATGGTTTACCCCACTAAATAACCAGCGTGTGCCCTGGAAATGTGCGGTGGTGACGTTTCCTCCACAGGGCGATAAAAATGAACGGCGCAGCACAACAGTGGTCGCATTCATGGCGGCGTGCGTGTGAACGCCGTCGGGAGGGGAAAAACAATTTCCAGGGGATTCACATGAGAAAAGCAGGCGTTGAAGAAAGGAGGCGGCACCAGAGGCTGCGCAGAGCTGAGCCTTTAAAACATTTATTTCATCTATTTACACACAGTACAGGAGCGATTCTGCCGGGATATACGGGGATTTACAGCGTGGCCGCGTTCCAACAAAGACTACAGCAACAATCTTTCCACAAAGTCGACGATATATATAAATACTTTTAACCGGTTGATGCAGAGGAGGGAAAAAAGGTGGCGTAAATGGAGTGCCTGTGATAAAATGAGAGGAAGCGGTTCCGGGGGCGTCCTCGTCCTTCTGTCCCACCCCGACATGAATCTTTATGATCCGCACGAGAAACGCCAGAGGCGAGCGCGGAGGAAACAGGCGGTTCTGTGTTGGGGGGGTAACGGAGCAGCTGACGCGGACGCGTGTGGTCATGCTACTGCTGCACATGTTTGGGTGTCGCCGTCGGTGTGCGCGGCGCTCGCGGGCCTGTTTAAAATGATACGCGGCCCGTGGTCAAAGTGCAGCCGCACGCCGCAGAGTCGGAACCATTAGTCTTTTTTTTTTTTTTCTTCCTCTAAACAAAAAAAAACAACGCAAATTTAAAAAAAAAAAGATGAAAAATGTTTTAAAATGAGTAAAGTCTTGTTTGTAGTGGGCTAAAGTGCTTGTTAGGTTCTGTACACGGGGGAGCTGGGGGGGGGCACAGGACGGGGGGGGGGTGTTGGCACTGTTCCTCGCCCTTTCCTCCTCTTCGCTCGTGTTGGAGCCTCCGTTGAGGGAAACCACAGCAAGGTCAAAGGGTCACACAGATACAAACCATGCGGGCCGGATCCTCAATGCATCCCTCTTTCCTGTCCTCACATGTCTCACCTGGACTCTGTCAAGGCTCCATGTCCCAGACACCCGCTCCAAATCACCCTGAACCCTCCCTCACCACTAGATTTGTGGCTCTGCGCTCGTTTTAATTAAGTGGCAGGAGATCTGGATGCATTCAGGATCATTCGGCCAGAAGAACAAGAATCTTCAATTTGACTTTTCCTCCAATCCTGCTCACACTTAAAGAAGAAGAAGAGTGGGAGGAGCTAAGGTTCACACCGGGGAGGTACCTGAGCTCGGCCGCCCACCTGCGTGCTGCTGTGGTCGGCGTTTGCACTGCAGGGCTGAGGGAGACACGTAGTTCAGGCTGGGGCTGTTAATGTCCCCCTCTCCCACCAGAGTCAGATCAGACAGGGCGTCCTCCTCCGGCATCTGGACCGACTCCCCCCTGAAGGGGTCCTGGAGGGGGTGATGCTGGCCAGCCGGGGACGGGCGGATGGGCGAGAGGGTGCTGGGAAACGGTGGAGCGGGAGGTCTGACCCTCCTCCCTCCCCTGGCGTCGCCACCCAAAGCAGAGTCCAAGCTCTGGGACTGATGGCTCGCACTGAGCAAGTGGCCGCCGCATCCGCCGCCTCTGTCGTTGCCCCGGCGACCGCCGCCGGGGAAGCTGCCGTTGTTGGAGTTACGGGAATGAGGGGCGGAGCAGCCGGGCTCGGAGTCATACGGAGGAGGCGCGGCCCGGTCGGACGCAATTGGCGACAGTCGGAGGAAGTCCGGGAGCTGCAGGTGGCTCTTGTTTAGCAGGCCTCGCTGGTCGTCTGCTCGGTTGCTCTGAGCTTTGGATATGAGGTCGAAGAACTCTGAAGGCACACGCACAAACACGCACGTACGCACGCGCGCGCACATCAATACAGTGACAGCTCGAACACAGTCAGTATCATTGGGAAATCATGCAGGGGAGGGCGCATTAATGGGTTAGCCAAGTCAAAGCTACAGTCCAAGCAGAGGTGACTGTGCTACGTGTATCTAGCTAGCATTGGAAGCATTTGGTGCAAACAGATTAGTGTTGTCACGGTAACAAAGCCACAAAAACAAAGAGAGAGGAGGCAGTCGTTCGGTCTTTACCTTCAGCTTCGTCTATATTTATCTTTTTCTGCTTGCGTTTTTCCGGAGCCTTATGGAGGGAAACAGAGTGGTTGGGAAAGGCCTGTCTGCTTGTGTCAGAGCCGGGCCCAGCCTTGCCATTTTCCTCATTGGGCTGAGCTGAACCGGCTTTCCCTGACGGACTGTCCTCCCCCTGGAGGCCGAAGGAGAGCGGAGTGGGGCGTTAGAGCCCTGGACAGTCACGACGGTGCAATGCGGGCACGAGGAAAGACGAGGTGGGAGACTACATCTAGTGATGGATGGGAAGGTCGGGATTCACCAAATGGGAACAATCGGATGGAGATGTAATGGGCACGATGGGATTGAGTCTGGAGGACAATAATTACAAGTGGGAGTGTCTCAAATAAAACGTTCCATTCAAACAACCACAATAACCCTCGCTAGCACCCACTGGGACGGCCGACCGGGAGTCAAGTCACGCCGCTGCTGCGGAAGCACCAAGCAGCCTAGTGGGAAAATCCCGGGCTTTTAGTGTCACCCATAAAGCCGTTAAGTAGAAACGATCTGAAGTGCTGCTGCCACCAGAGGTTCCACAGGGCAATTTTGAAGTAGACACAGGGAGGCGGAGCCTGCCCGGCCGCCGTGTTTGTAACAGAGGGAAAAATAAATAAATAAAATAAATGGGAAAAGAGTCGCTGATGCATTCAGCCGAAAGGCAGATCCCAATGATGGAGCATGAGAAGCCCGAAGAGCGTGAGGAGGATCTCCGACACAGCCAACAGTGCACAGAAACACGAACACACAGCCAGTACCACACACAAACCTCGGATGCACATGGCAAACAAACAGGGGTGGCGGAAGACGAGCGAGAGAGACACTTAGTGGCGTGACACGTTGAACCAGGGACGGGAGACGCTCGGTGGGTTACAAACATCGTACAGCCGGAGGAACGACAGGGAATAATGTGGCAGCGGTCTTACTGTTGTCGCTTGGCTTCTGCTCGTGGACGGGACCACCTTCTGTCTGTCTGCGCAGTGTAAGGGAGAGGTCACATGGAGAGGTCACATGACCACCAACCCAGCGAAGCGCGTTAGCCAAGCGCGTTTAGCACGTTACCTTTCGAGGGGGCGTGTTCGGCTGCATCTAAAACGACCCGTAATCCGTCCAGGTTAGATATGGGAAGACCCAGATCCAACGGCTCCAGCTCGCCGCTCTGCGGGAAAGACGGACGTGTGTGATGAGTGTCTGTTCTCATCTCCCTCCACAGGCTGCCAGAATAGAGCGGGGGGGGCTCACAATGCGTGCCACCAAGTCTGAGAGGTGCAGGCCGTATTTGGCCACCACAGGCCTGAGGACCTCGGTCACTGGCTTCGTGGGCTTTGCCTTTAGGCCCACTGAACGGTTTATGGGGACCAGGTCGAGTCTAGGAAAGAAGAACCCACAACGAATGCTTTTGGGATCCCGCGTTAGCAGCACAACAGCGGATCAGCGCACGGTACCTGAACAGAGTCCGTTTTTCTAGCCTCAGGTCCCGGGAGCACAGCGTCATGCAGTCCTGATCCAAAACAAGTGGCTGAAACGGACGGTGGCGCACAGATGATGATTAAGCTCACTGGTAATGAAGCTGCCAGTTAATGAGCCACATGTGGAAACACCCCTGGTATCAGTGCACCACCACTTTAAAGACCACATATCTCGCACTTCTTGAACCTATAATCTCTTTAAGTAGATATTTTAGCATCGCAACTGAAGAAACTGGACATGTTCGCACTCCATTACTTTAAAATTGCTTATAATAAGATTGTGAATTACATATTTCCAGCCAGTAGTATTTAATTATAGTCTTATTAAGGAATAGACCTTTCTCCTGAATACGCCACAAAGGTTTACCGACTCGGCACATATGATGCGGTACCTTCTCCCCTCCGATCAGGAAGAGGTCTACGGCTGCCAGGTTTATGCAGAGTTTCTCGCAGAGCCCCGTCAGCAGGTCCCTGATGGTCACGCCGGCCCTCAGAGGGACCGAGCAACACGAGCCGTCCGGTAGGCTTATGTTGCACTGCCTCAAGGGGGCGCTGCCCCCTCCGCGCTCTGCTGACGCAGCTCCGCGGGACGCGTCGCCCTAAAGGAGGAGACAGCAGACAGGAAGGGGAGAGGAGATAGTGAGCAGAGACAATGACATGGGGGCTGGCAGGAAGAGGAGTCGTTATTGGATTTGCTTTTAAATAAATCAGAGGAAGAGGAAGAGGGGAAAGATTAAAAAGAAATACAGATTCATGCTGACGCAATGGTTCCTGGGAGGCCCTGCTGATAGACCCACCTCAGTTTTCCCTGACCCTGATGTCCCCAGCTCCAAACTGGCTCCTGAGGACAGCGAACCCTGGGACTCACGGCGACCGTTGATAGCGGAAAAATCTGCAGGAGCGAGGGGGGGGGGCGACCAAAACGAGACATTTAGTTCTGACGAGACCTTTTTGAAAAGTGAGGAACTCGGAGGCGACTGACTGTAGTTGAAGTCGGTCAGCTCTCGCTTTTTGGGGCCTTTGCCGAAACTCCTGTTCCGGGACCAGGAGAAGAACATGCCTTTCCTCCGGTCCCCGGAATCGTCTCGACCGTCATCATTCAGTGACCTGCCCGACTTGCTCTTTTTGTCCTCCTGTGATGGAAAAAGACGATAAGAAGAGGGAACAAAGAACTCAGCGAGCTAGTATCCGCAGGAAAATCCTGCGTTTGCTCATTTAAAGCGGAATCCATCCCTCAGCCGTGTTACCTTCTTGGGCGTGGAGAGGTTGGAGCGGTCCGATCCTGTGGTGCTGTGCTTGGACGTGGGGCTACTGGGAATATGGTAGGGGTCTGGCAGAGGCCTGCTCTCCACCTCCGCCAGCATGCACTCCTGGTACAGGAGCGACTTGAGGAACCGCGTGTAGCTGTCGAACTTCATCAGGTTATAGATCTTTAGGAGAGACAAAGGTGAAGAGGTGATGTTTCCTGACAGCCGCGGCTAATGAGCTGCTCGTTAGCTTCCAGATCCAAAACTGCTCGTCTGGAATTCTAAGCAATGAAATGAAGGTGTGAAGAGCATGAAGTGCCGGAAGCTTTGAAACAGCCCCAAGGCGTTCCCAAAAAACTCATCTCATGCTCCGTGCGTTCCACCGTTTAACAAGCGTCCTTTTTTTGATGTGCTGGAACAAAGGGCCATATTAAGGAACTCCTCCAGCCCCGTGACTCTTATCAACGTCGCCCATCTTCCGCCCTCCTCCACACGCACATTTATGGAAAACTACACGTCTGATGCCGGCAGGCAAACGCGCACGAACATTTGCTGCCGCCCCTTTGACCGTACACGAGCGCGGTCTTGCTGTCGTGCACGCTCGCCGCTGCTCCCGCTGACAGAGGTGAAAGGCATGATGGGACACCTAGCTAGGACGCCACCTTTTAACCGGAAGCGAGCGCGGACGGCGAGGGAGGAGGCATCATACGAGCGGCAGAAGCGAGCGGCGAGCACAGCGGGGAACGTCGGGAGCGTCGTGCGCTGCTCTGCTACCTGCAGCTGCTGCTCCTTGAACATGTCCGGCCGCGGCGCGTTGAGGATGTCGTCGGCCAGCTGAGCCTGGCTGTCGATGTTGACCGGCGTGGTGGCTTTGCTGGACAGGAAGCTGTTGTAGATTTCTCTGGCGCGTTGAGAGAGCTGGAGGAAGTGGAAGAAAGATTAATGAGGAAAAAAATCGATCGCGCTCGTGACCATCCGTCATCTTTATGGAACGCTCTGGCGAGGATCAGGAAGTCGCCTACCTGCTTCTTGTCATTCTCGGGGACGTGGCTGAAGAACTCGCAGGCCTGCCAAAACAGGATATTCTCCTCGCTAAACTCTTTCTTCAGGAACTCCTGCAGCACAAGAGTTACACGAGGATCAGGAGGAGCACGGCCACGCTGTCAGCTAGCGATAGCAGCGCCAGCCGGGCGCCGCTGCCCTACCGAGAAGTAGCGGATGCCCACGGGGTCCTGCAGCAGCCTCTCGAAGCTGACGGCCCAGCTCGCCACTCTCCTCTCGGTGTGGCGCCGGTGGCTCTGGACGCTGGGGAGGCTGGCATTGCTGTTCAGGCTGTTGTCGCTGCTGCAGCCCTGCAGCTCCACGCTGTTGAGTTCTGTTGCACACACACGCCACAATTAAGCGTTTCAGGCTCAAGGAATCGTCTCCCAGTGTCCGAGCTTGACGTGACGTTTTAATGAAACCAAAGTGCCGCGTGTGTGATCGGAGCGTTTCCCCCGGCTTCACCTGAAGGCGCTGCTCTCAGCAGCATTGTGAGCACCTGGGCTCCTCAGGTGTGTCCCGTCCTGCTGATGGAGGTGGAGAAACACCCCCCCCCCCCCACACACACACACACACACACAGGCTGTCCTCGCCCCGGCCCAATGTTAGAACTACGATGCTTTAATGTTCAACATCGATTATGGGTGTAAAAGATAATGCCTTTATCAGGTGTTCTAATTAAGTGGCCGAACGGTTTTATCGGTGCAACGATCCCAGGAAATATAATATATATGGAGTCAATACGATAAACTTTTTCTACAACGATGCTCCAACACATGAGCGCCTTCACTTCTGCCCATCAGAGATTTTCCAGCTTTCTCCACCTCTGCTGTGTCACCCGACTTCCTCTCTTTAGTTCACTTCCTCTCTTTTCGCACCTTTTTGGGGGGATCCAAGGAAATGGACTAAAAGCTTCAAAAAGAGACCAAACAGGTAAACTGGTGAGTTATTTTCCTTTTTAGTGTCCCTACAGCAACTCTCTCCATTCCCACAAGTGCTGACTGTCAGTGTGTCTAAAATATCCTTTTATTTTCTCATCTCTGTATCCGAGTTCATTTCCCGAATGTTCCGATGAGCTTGCAGGAAGAAAAATGGAGAATATTCAAAGTTCTGGCAGCTCGGGGCCTGAAGGACTGAGAGTGGGCTGGTGTGATTAGATGAAGGAAAACACAGGGACGTTCATAACGAGGGCGTCTTCTGTCAGGTGGCTGAGACGACACAAATAAACTGAAAGAACAGCGTGCAGCCTGCAGCCAATGTGGAAGCTGGAAGATTCACTATTAATAGTGCGAATCCCGACACCCGAAAGGCTCCGAAGCTGCTGAAGAATCACAGAAGTCGTCTGCTGTCAGCTTGATTCCACCAATTATCTTTTCATCTTTGTCTGCCAAACATAAATCACGTAATAAAAGGTGGAACTGTGACATAAACAACAAAAAGCCGCATCACTTACAGCCCTTAAAATAAACGTTAAAGAATTATTTGCACGACCACAATCTGACCAATCTATCAGCCGAAATTATTGCATCCAAACACACTTTTTTATCTTCGAACAGCTCGAGCGGTAAAACCAACACTCACATTCCTGATAACTACGTTTCACAAAGGCCTCATTAAAGCTCGGCGAGAGACGTTGAGTCTCAATAACAGCTAAATAAATAACGAAGAAAACAAGCATTTGGCTTCTCAGCCCACGCACGTTGAAGCGCACCTCCACAAAAACCCCACCTGAACCCGGACACAGCTGCCGTGGTGGGTGTTAATATGACTGGGCGTCCCGGGCCTCACTTCTGGACCCAGGTCCGCCTCCCGCTCACCTGGGTGGAGCTGATAGGAGCCAGTGTGGTGCCAGCGCGGCAGGTATCGGGTCCTGAGGGGTAACCAAGCCCCTCCATCCATACTCACCCCGTCAGGGTGACTCACAACGTCCAGACCTCACGGTCAAACGCGCAGTCCAGAACATGGAACACCACACACACACACACATACAACGCCCCCCTGCCAGACACACACACACACAAAACTGAGAACCACATAAGAGGAAGGCAGGTGGGAAGGAATAACAGGAGGAGGAGCAGACAGGGAGTGGTTGCTAGTGATGAGCAACCAGAGGAACCACAGCGAGTCAGGTCACCACACACACACACACACACACACACACACACACGCACTCACACACACACACTCACACACACACCTATTAGCTTCCAGGTAAGTGATACAGTAAAAGCACACACAGGCTAATAGTGAATAATTTAGAGGACGGAGGGGAACCAGAAATGCCAGAGCACACATAGGTATGTGCTGGGCACACGTGTGCGCGCACACAGACACAAACTGCAGTATTGATGAGGAGCTTGTTAAAAGGAGGCCACGACTGAGACTAATGAGGTCTGCAGTCCTCATGGAGCTGCAACACACTCACACACTGTCAGAAGCAACGGACAAACAATACTTGTCTTTTCTGCTTCACACACTCCCTGAACGTGCGACCGTGGACACTAAAATGCTGTAATGACAGATAACACACACTGTTTTTATCCGTCCGTTGGGACTCGACATATGAGAACCTGACCTTTGACTTGCAAACATCCTGAAAATATGTTCTTGAGGCATAAAAACGTATAAAATATGGGGATCAAATGATTAAGCCTAAAGAAACTGTACTATACGTACTGTAGGAGTGTGTGTGAATAAGACTGCACGCAATAAATGTAGTTTTTTAAATACATATTGGTATTTCTGCAAATGACGTGTGGTGAAAGTAGAATAAAATGTGATCAACGTTCCAGTTCTATAGAATTAAACAGTATAGAATCAAAGTTAGTTGAGTATTTGTTCATCTGGGCCTAAATTCAGCTGAATTCAGACCTCAGTACAGTATTTCTGGGCCTCTACCCGGCTGACCTAACACCTAACACCGGACCGCCCCCCCAGACGCCACTCTCCAGCAGGATGCGCTGCGAGCGTAGGTGGCAGCGGTGGGGGGGGCTGGAGCAGACCTGCCAGCTCCAGCAACAGAACCCGATGAAGCGCAGAGCTGAAACACTTTGGTGCTGACTGAAAACCTGTCTGGCACTTTTGTTAAATTTCTCACCTCCTCTTGGTTCTGACACCTCCTCCACGTGCTAAAGCTCCAGCCCCCCCCCCCCCCCCCAATCAAGACCCTTTCTTTACTGCTCAGACATGTTAAACTGCAGCCAGGATGAGATCTTCTGTCTCTAACCAAGTTTGACGCCACAGATGAACCCAATACGCACCTTTCAATTGAAAATACTTATAATAGAAATGGATTTTCGCATATTTAATGAGACTACAGTTATGCTCATTGTCCCGCCCCCATCTTATGTGTCTCAGCGTGTCGGTAGATTGGGGACTATTTTTAGATTAGTCAGCAGACCTTGGCACAGCAGGCTGAGGTGGGGCAGGAGACGCTCCTTCCTTTAACTCTGGGAATTCTGGAAATTCATGCCGGGTCAGTTTCACCCCCATAAAATCCACCAAAAGCTGATGGAAGGAGCTGACAGCAGCGAGCAGGTATTGCATCCAAAAAGATGGATAGATAAGGGATCTTCTGAGAGAGAGATGATTGGAAATGTGACTCACCTCCGTCGGAGACCGCGGCAGACTGTATGGAAACACAGAAAGACATGGATTAGGAACGTCCCTCATCACACGGGGGACAGCAACACAGACAGGAGCTGTCTGGACGTGGACTCACAACACAGACAGACACCGACGGGATATGACCCATGATCAGTCACTCACACACACACACACACACACACACTCATAAACACTTTCACATCATTAGAACAGTCAGAGGTGCACCCACACCCTTTGTCTCGTGTGTGTGGGTGGAATCATCCCTGAACTGGCTGTGCTGGCTCTGCAAGAAAACCTCCGGAGGGGTGGGTCCTCACGCTGTGTGTGTGTGTGTGTGTGTGTGTGTGTGTGTGTGTGTGTGTGTGTGTAGAGGTGAAAAGGAGACTTATATTAGGGCATCCCTGCCCCCTCAAAATCACAGGCAGGTGAGAAAACCTTTAAAAAGTGTGTGTGTGTGTGTGTGTGTGTGTGTGTGTGTGTGTGTGTGTGTGTGGCAGCTTCAGCCTGACTTTTCGGGGTCGTCCAGGCAGCGCCGCTGTTTAAACCTCATTTGTCTGGAGGTTACAGCCTCCTTCCCTGGCATTTGCACAGAACACACATCTCCGCCCCTTCCATTCCCGACCGACTGAGCTGGGATGAGATCATTCCGCTCAGACATCTGAGATGTAGAGAGCTCTGAAAGGAGAGCGACCCAATCCTTCAGATCTTAAAGGAGCGGACAAATGGGGAGAGGGGAAATGAAAGAGAAAAAAAGAGAAGAGAATCCACCGAAACAACATCTGCAGCGTCTGCTGGAAGCTCTGAGCTGCTGGGATCCGTGAGTCCCGTCTGAGCTGCACCCTGGCATCGGAATGATCTCGTTATTGATCACCACGGAGTCTCCTGGATGGCTGGATGCTTCCGGGGTCACCACGAGGTCACCGAACAGTTGGAATCAAGATTCTTTTTCTAATCTTGATGCAGCTTTAGTCTGATCGTTACACGTCCACAAACACTTTTACGGGAAGAAAGAACTTTGCCTCGGGAGAGTTTGGGATGAATCATAAAATAAAAACCAATCATACACACTTAATAAATTCGGCCTGTTTGATGTGTATTCTGCACGGATGTAAACATGTGGTTGACATTCTTTAGGGGTGTTTCACGTCATTCCTATGCATTTATCAACGTATGTGCCTGCTTATTCCCCATTCTGCCGTGAGATGATCACTTCCAGACTATCCTTTGGCCCCAACCGGGGCCCCAAATCCCCCCTCCTCTCGTTTTCTCCCTCTAACCTATTTTCAATCCCACCCCAACCGTCCCCCCCAGACAACCTTCCTCCCATTCTTTCTGTTACCATCACATTCTCTCCTTTTCCTTTTGCTTGCTGTACATATCCAGTAATTCCAGAGGTTTTCCGCCCCCCTCTCCTGGCAGATCATGGTCATTCCTGACAGGCCATGGGGAATATTTGGGGGTTTCTACATGTTAACTCTTAAATCTTTTGTTAAGATTATGGGGTTTTAACAGCAATGTGATCAAAAAAATAAGGCCCTACTTGTAAAAATGAAATAATCACGCCAGTGAGGACGCGGTCAGATAGGAGCTGTTGACCAGTGCGGTCATGTGACCCTACGATTACACAGTATGGGGGGAAAAGCAGATGCTGGGAGGCTTCTGCAGAAAGTTGTGGATACGAAGCCTTTGGAATTCTGCTCCAGAACTAAACCTTATGACAGGCCACGCAGTCAAAGTCTGTCTTTGTTCATTTATGATATCATCACAGCACAGTGACTCAATGTTCGGCTGTACAATATTATTTAGAGGTGATTCGTAAGCGTTTTAGTAATAACGAGCTCCTTGTCTGTGTGGGAAGATTTATTTGGTAGAGGATTCCTAGAAAAAGAGCTCTGCTAAAACAGGATGAATCCATCCGTGGCAGGGATACTACACACACACAACCACGCACACACAAGTGCTTACACACTCACGTACACAAAGACAAGACTGTTGGTGCCACAGGAACTTCTGGCTCCATCACCGCTGCTGCAACTGCCACCTTTGGACTGAGCTGGGAAACATGGGAGAGGTTTCTGGGCGCGGCCACGCCCCAACGCCAACAACTGACACACACACGCCGCCCTGAGAAGGTGACTTGGAAATCACAACCCAGATTTCCCGAACGCGTGCGTGAACAAACAGCACGTGCTCGCACTTCCAGCTGAGGAGGAAGCTGTTGGGCCAGCGGCCCCGGTGCGTGCGCGTGTTTACCTTCGAATGTGAGGTGAATAGTAGCAGCCATTGATGGCGCCGAGTCACAGCGCCAGGGCTGGAACCGTAAATCCCCGTAGCTTTAGACGAGACGAGGCGGGCGAGCGAAATTCACCGCGTTCGTCTGAGCCCGAGTCAAATAAGGACAACCGCGGAGGCAAAATCCTAATTTAAACACGGAGAGAAATGAAACACGAAAAGGTAATTTGGCTTCGACCATCAAATCGAATCAGCTGGGTTAAATTTTAGAAGGAAACGTGCTGAAACATCTGTGGAATTCTGGGACAAAAGCCTTGTTCCCAGCAACACAGGGAACAATCAATATCCACCCCTGAGAGGGAGAAAGGAATGCAGATAGTGTGTGTTTCCATACAATGGAGGCACAGAGGAGATGGGACTCCGAGCCTGAGTGTCTGTTTTACTTGGCTGCTCGATGGCGTAGACGCACGTGCACGCGCGGAGGTGTAAACACCAGCCATACCCCCCCCCCCCCCCCGCATGCCTTCGTCTCGGCCTCTGTGAAATGTGTCTCAGGTGGTCTCACCTTCTTCACACACTTTCCTGGCCTGGCGGCGCTGCGCTGCTTTAATTACCACATTAGGCGGGACAGCTTGTTCTGGGCCGTCTCTGTCCCTCTCTTGTCCTCATTCATACCCATTTGTCCTGTCTGTCCCATCCCAGGGCCTGGACATGTCTCGTTTCAGACGTGCAGGAGGAAACAAGCCCCTTCTTGGTTGTGTTTGGTGAGCGTGCGCGTTACCTACTGTGTTAAAGTTCCAGACCCGCTTGAAAGAGAGCCTCTTCCTGAGGCTCATCCTGCTCTCCTCTCACACAGGAGGGGACCGGCCGGCTCCGTGATCTACATGTCTCAACCACACAAATCACCTTCATCTGGGGCTACCAAGCTTCTTCAGGGGCTCTCAGGGGAGGGACGGTTCCGCAGAAGGCTGGCTGACATGGAACCGTGCCCCGGCATGTCCGCCACCCATCCCTCCTCAACCGGACACCAAACTTTCCAAACTCTTCTCACAACTCTCTACCCTCCACACAGTGTGCCATCAGTCTGAGTAGGCAGTTCCATTCTCTCGCACCGTTTCCACAGAGACACGCCCCCACTAACGGGAGGGGGGAGGGACTAAACGCGCGTCTGCCAATCACACGGCGGCACGGCTCCTCCCGCATCTCCGTTCAAACCAGGGTGAGGCAGGATTTAGCGTGGTCACGTTCACCGGCGAGAGAGAAGAAGTTAGAAAAAGAAGGCACATCCTGCACATGCACAAGCGCAGACACATGCACTGCGTTTGTCCGTGTGGCCTCGGGGCTGCGGCCCAGGTCTGCCTAATTTCCTGTTTGGGAGAAGCAGCTTTTGTCACAGTTTCTGGATCCACAGTCTGCAGAATCTCACTGTAGCGCGACCTGAACACACATCCTGAGAGGAGGTCCCTGGTTTGACTCCAGAACTAAGGAATCGATTCATCCCGGCACCCGGAAACTCCCGGGATGTAAATATGTACAGCGTATTTTATGATCCGATCACTGAGTAATACTGCAGGTGGAACTGTTTGGGATTCCGCCTACAAAAATAGAAGCCTGGAGTAAAGTGATTTATCCTCCTGCCTGCTGTACAATAACACCGAGGCACCGCGAGGATGGTTGGGAAGCATCCGTGTCAAACATAATCGTTTCAGCAGTTCCTGCTAACGACTGGAGTCGGGAGCGCACTTCCTCCAACAGAGACAGCAGACAGGAGCTTGGGGTTTGAACCTACGTCATTCACCGCGACAGCAGCTTTTTGTCCCACTCTGCCGGATCTATTCCGGGATTTTTAGGCCTGAGAAATGTCTGAAGTGTGCTGCAGAGGCCGTACAGACTCCGCACAGACAGATCCAAACCCCCGGGGTCCCTCACAGAACCCACCACTGGACGGGCTTTTGTTTGGCTGCCACACACGTAAATATCAAAATGTGAAGCTTGCTGGAAGACCATATTTGGCTCTGTGTGCTCCGTTTACAGACAGCAATAAAGCTCAAGCGTTTCCATTTTACTGGCGTCAACAGCTGCACTCAGGCAAATTCTTCTTTAGTTGCACATACAGAATTTATTGAAAACAGTTTGGTTCCACTTGTTGCATCCCGGGACACCAGTGATGACGAGAGGTGATGGTAATTATTTATTTTTAGGCTGATTATTATGGGCATAGAAGTAAATGATTGTTTTTACTTGTGGAAAAAGCAAAGACAAATTGGCCGTTTAAACCTTCTGAGGGAGAGTTACATAAGAGGAGGAAGCTCTACCCGATTTAAATCATCTCTGCCCATTAAAACCATTTGAAAGCTTTGCTGTATCTGTTCCAACTTATGGGGGAAAACAAAGGAAAAGCCCGTTGATAGAGGGGAGATGCTTCCACAGAACCTCCGTGTCAGGAAAACATGTAGGGTTTAAATAATATATAGTACAGTAGCTTATTGTTGGCAAAGTTATTTGTTAACCTTCCTCTCCTTGTATCATAGCAACCTCAGGGATGGCTCTGGTTCTAATCCTCCTCTCTGACAACACACACACACACACACACACACGAGGGGGCAGAGAGAATGAGCTTTAACACTGAATGGGTCCTTCATGTTGAGACCTTGGCTGTTTCAGCTGAGTTGATTAAATGTGTCTAAAAATGTGGAAGCCTTCTTCTGATGAGGAGGTAAAGAGTGTTTTAAGAATCAATGTAGTAAAAAAGAATTGTGTGTTTCAGGCTCAAAATCAATACAATCCGAACTAGTAACTAGTGACCACTTACTAGTTATCTCGAGACATAAATCTAATAAAACACCAAATGAATTAGTGCTTCAAAATAAAGACTTTTTAGAATAATCAGAAACCTTCTCAACAATTTGGCTCAATACTGTAATAAATATTCTGACATCTATGAGGCCGGGAAAGACAAGACTGGCTCCATCTTAGCCACAGAGGGGGGGCAGAAGTCTCACACAGCCCAAATCTCCCTTCTAATGACGGATTTGAGGTGCAGCAGCCCAACACAGCTGTGCACAGACCCTGACGGAACAGCCTATTTTCGATTTTCCTTTCTCAACAACTTATTGTTTCTTGTTCACTCCTGTAATGACACTGTATATCAAACCTGCAGCCCAATTATCTCCATAAACCAGTTCTAGTCACTAATTTGTCGCCCAATTAATAACAATGAGTTCAGCACTTTCATGATTCATAATGCCTGTTTAGCGTTAACAAATATTTCTTACAGAGAAAAATAAAGAAGAGTATATTAAAAAAAATCCAAAACAAAGTACATGAGTGAGACAGGGTTTTATAAAGAATAAAATTGCCAATTAAAACAATATATAGGAACTAGTTTTCAAAAATCTCTCGCCTGTTACGATTCAATGAAAACCAACAGCGCCCTCTGCTGACAGTAGCGCGGTACTGACAGAGCCAGAAGGGGGGGGGGGGCGTTACTGTATAATGAGATATGTGGCAGCATTAATATGTAATAAAGCTGGACAGGCGCTCAATGATCCGGTCATCAGGTCAGGAACACACGTGTGCAAAAAAAAAAACATTTAAAAAGGAAAGTTGTGTGCCACTGGGGTCGTGTCAAGTCACTTCCCAAAGGTTAGGGCGGTCAGATTTGAGAATAGGCTGCTAATTGTTACCGAAATCACATCTTAAGATGCTTCTTTTCAATATCGTTACACGTGTTTTGTGCCAAAAACTGCATAAGTAGTAAGAGGAATATTGAATATAATAATAGTGAAAATCAAAGTGACTTAAACCAAAAAGGAAAAAGGGTGGGAGGTAGTCTTGAGTGTACAAAATTAGAAAAAACCAACAATAATAAAACAAATATAAATATATGTACTGTTTAACAAAAGGCCTTAGAGCTGTAGCAAACAGCCTCCTCAGACTCCTGAGCTAATTCTCCGCTCTTTTCAAATAGACACACACAGTGTGGCCACTGTTTCATCACAACACTGTTTGATTGTGTTGCACTGTTTAACGGACCCATCTGGAGACGGAAAAAAACTCGGTTTTTTTTTTCTTTTTACAGAAGAGCTACATCTGGTGTGACTTCTGGCCTCCTCATGAGCTTTGCATACAGGAGCATCATCTGATGTTCCTGCCCCAGTGGACCCTGCTCCCAGGGGATATCACGAGGAGCTCCGATTCATGTCCGCACAGAACAAGAAATGTGTGTGCTGCTCCTCGTATTTTTAGGATGTGAATTCCTTTTTTTTATTACCGTGTGTTAAAGGTCAAAGGGGTCGCCGGGCCTTTTTTCTCTCTCACTGCTGTTTTAAATTACATGAAAACTTCATTTAAAATGTTGATGCACACATAAATGCCTCATTGACCACCTATTTAAATGCATCAAACACATTTTTGAACCCATCAACCGCCTACAGAACTTCTGTTTGATAAGACATCAAAGCAACTTTATATTAATACCTAAAGAACAATGTTTGTGGAGTTAAATCCAAGCGATTCTCTTTCAGCTCAACAAATCCAAACAGACCTTGGAAAAAGTTTCAAGGCATTTCATTCATTTCAATCTTAACTATGCAACTGTGTTGGGGGATTAAAAGACCAAAGAGCGCCGACATAAAATGGACAAAAACACGGCGTTAATGTTGAGTAGCGCTGAGAATAAGTGGACTTGCAGCATTTTGAGGGGCCCTCTGTTCCAGCCGTGCAGGTTCAAAACGGCCACGACAAACAGGCGGCACGCTGTGAGTGGCCGGCGGACCCGTCCAGGCTGCAGCATCACTCGCGGGGGGGGGGGGGGGGGGGGCACGTCCACGGGGTAACTTACTGGGTCGGCGGCCGTCTCTGTGTCCGTGCGCAAACTTTGCCGCTCCATGAAAGAAGAGATAAGTAATCCTCAACACCGCGTAAGAGAAGGTCCTCCAGCACGCGCTGCCATCGGATGAACGCGCACACGCGTGTGTGTGTGTGTGTGCGTGCGTGCGCGCGCGGGCACGAAGCGGCAGAGCTGGACGCTCCTGAAATGTCCAAACGGCAGCGCAGTGTCGGTGTGGCGAGCCGCCCCGTCCCCTCGGCGTCTCTCCCCCTACTCCTCCCCCTGCTCGGCTCCTCTCGGCTCTGCCTCTGTGCTCACCCCTCCTCTCTCTCCGCTCTTCCTCCCACACTCATGTCATTTCTATTCCACCCACACAGGTCGTGGGCTGAGACGCGCGCGGCGCCGCCACAGAGGGAGACCCCCCTCCCTTTGAGGAACGCACACCCACTCCTGGAATCAGGGTGGGACGTGTGGAACCGTCTCCTGTCATGGTTTGCCGTGCACGTGCTGTGGGCAAAGGCAGAGGAGACCCAAGAAGAGACACAGAGGGAAACAGGGATCTCCTTCAAAGGAGCGGGCTGAGTCGACCCCCCTAGCGTGCGGTGACATATAGCAGAGGCATTCATCCTGGCGCCCTCCTCCCACACGCACGACCATCCTGTCGATCTCCGACTTGGCTCAGGGGGTGAGAACAGCGGGTGAAGTGCCACCTCACTCACGCTCGGCGCTGATAAATAACCGGGGGTGCATCATGCAGACAGGACGCAGCAGCGCTTAATGTCAGCCTGCAGGAACGAGGTGGCCACGACGCGGCTTCCTCCGACCCAGAAGCTGCAGAACCACACAGCCAACAGAGTTTAATAAAAATATATATACTGCTCGGACACGAGCATTGAGACCCTTCGATGTAGCGCTTGAACGTGATTCGCCGAAGGTTCCCAGGAGCACAGAGGTCTCTAACGTTCTGAAATGGACTCTGTTGATGCCCAGATTGACTTATTTGATTCTTTAGAGGAAACCAGTCACCCCTCTTTTCCTGCCCTGGACCGTCCCCACGGTGGAGCTGGACACACAGAGGGACACCCCTGAAGTGGCCCGTCCAGCCGGACAGCTCGTGAGAGGATGGACTGTGCTCGTGGGCTGCGGGCAGTGGTCAAACCTTCGAACCGTCTGTTGCCATTTGGTCGTTTTTAGGGTCCTGAATCGTTGCTCTAATGACTCCTGTGGTCAACGCTGCCCATCTTGCAACCATCACGTGTTCATCTTGCAAAACCAGCCTCAGCTAAGCAAAGCAGACAAACACGTCTCATCTGTCCAGAAGCTTTTCAGCCCCCCCCCCAAAAAAAAGAAAACCCTTTTTTTCCCCGAAGACCCTTCAGGACGAACTAAATGCAGCGAAGCAATTTCACTGAGCAATGTGTGTATCTGTGACCAACTATCTTATCATATGAACACATCTGAAGCCACTTTTGTACTAAAACAGCCCCTCCCCCCCTCCCAGCCCCATACATCCCAGCCCCATACATCCCAGCCCCATACTTCCCAGCCCCATACATCCCAGCCCCATACATCCCGGCCCCATACATCCCAGCCCCATACATCCCAGCCCATACATCCCAGCCCCATACATCCCAGCCAAGTCCTTCCCTCTGCCCAGTAAGTCGACAGCATCTGACGGGGACCTGCACCCGTGGTTGCAGCTGTCTTCCATCAGAATTCCCTCCTATTTTATTCTTCCTCAGAAGGTGACGCGTCTCATCTCACTGTGGCGGTAATCAGCCTTGTAATCAAAGGCTAAATCTGTGAAACGAACGTCTGAATCAATTGTGTCTGCTTCCAGTTTAAACAGTCACATTGTTGTTCCGGACCTCAAGCACCACTTGTTGGTGCCCTTTGGAACGTTGAGCTGCGTGGTGGCGCGTTCACCCCTCGTCTGGCTGATGATGGCGTCAAAAGCCCCGTTCGGAGCTCGCTGATCAGGTTTAGACAAAATTGCTTGTGTGTCGCCCTCGAGAGTCCTCGTACAGCTGATGGGAGACGTCGGTGTGTGTGTGTGTGTGTGTGTGTGTGTGTGTGTGTGTGTGTGTGTGTGTGTGTGTGTGTGTGCGTGCAGGAATAAATATCTGATGCTTGAACGGTACAATCAGACTCATCACAAGATACTGCAAGCCTCAAGCTCTTGGCAAACGCAGACACACACACAGCAGCTTTTAGAATTCATCCTGCTGCGTTGTGTGTGTGTGTGTGTGTGTGCATGTGTGTGCACATGCGCGCGTATGCACTTTTGTGCTGAGACCTCACTAACGAGTAGAATGTCAGCGCGTTACTCATCAGAGCTCATTAAAAGTGCAGGCTAACAGTTCCAACCCCATTATCCCCCCACATCGCTCTCTCTTGCGTGCACACACACACACACACACACCACACACACACACACACACACACACACACACACACACACACTCTTTCTATGACCTTGATAGCCTAACCAATAATGTTTAACCTTATGTGGGACTGAATCATGATTATCTTGACCCTCAACTGAAATGCTAAAGTTGCGAGGACCCCCCAGCAGGAGTGAACTCACATATGGGGGAAAGAAACATGTGTGCACACACACACACACACACACACAGACACACGCACGCACGCACACATGCACACTTCCCCCCACAAAACACAAAGCCTCCTCTGTTTGTGGATATTATCGCTTGTGCAGCAAGAGAAAAAAAAGCCTAACGACCGGAAGAGAAAGGTAGAATAGATGAGGGAACCGAGGGTCTGATGAGGAGAGGAGAAGAGGAAGGCTGGCCTGGAATGGCAGAGGGAGAAAGGGAAGAAGATCTGCCCTCATTGGAGACACTAAACGCTTCCCTGATTATCAACGGGCGATGAAACGGGCGCGTTGTGGTTGCTGCCGCACTTTAATGCAAATCACCGAAATCATTTGGTCTGGAGGGAAAGAGAAAAAGAAATATTGAGTAAAGCCTGAAAATGTGTAAACGTGGATACGATATCCATGAAGATCCAAGAGCTGATCAAGCATCCCAACAGCTGTTAGAGCGTCACCAGATGTGCTGACTGTGGGACCATACGAGCCCTTAAACTCCTCCTATATTTCACTGAGACGTCTTCCTTAATTGAAAGATCCAAGACCACCACGTGTCCTTTAGATCCCATCCCAACACACCTGTTGAAGGATGTTTTACCATGGATAGGGAGCTCTATCCTGGACCAGATCAATGGTTCTTTAGTGTCAGGTTATGGACCCCGGTCCTACAAGGTGGCAGTGATTAAGCTGTTGCTTAAAAAACCTATCTATCTGATAGATACCAGTAGGGTTAGCCATGGAGTTCCCTCCTCATACAGTAGGGTTAGCCATGGAGTTCCTCAAGGTTCTGTACTCGGTCTCTCTGTGAGGAATCTTGGAGTAACTTTTGACCAAATCTGTCCTTCAACTCACACATTAAAACAGTCTCTAGAAGTGCCTTTTTTCACCAGAGGAACATCTCAAAGATCGGGAAATTAGCATGATGCTAAAAAGTTAGTCCAGCATTTGTTCCTTCCAGGCTGGACTATTGTGATTCTTTATTATCAGGGTGTCCAAACTCCTCTTTAAGAAGCCTCCAGCTGATCCAAAATGCTGGAGGCTCTTACCTATTTACTTATTATATTACATTTGAAAAACGATAAGGAATAAGTGATGGTAAAAAGAGGCCAGCCCCCCTTTTAAAGGTAGTGTGTGTTTAATGTTTTAAGTTATAAAGGTAATGTCAGAAATAAGTCCCCTTATGGTCTCCAGACCAGTGAAATGATGCATTATTGATCCTGTCATTTGAACGTGTCAAGCTGTGTCGATCCAGCCTTTCAGGGGGGAACATCTGGTTTGTGCAGGTAATCAACAATGGGTGTTGCGTGGTCGCTCTCACTCTCGTACACTCCGCCAGAAAAATGTAAAAAATGCACATTTAAAAAAATGCAGCTGAAATGAGCTTATCTGTCCTCCGAGTGCCTCGGTAGCAGCAAAACAACGGAAACATTTAGCTTTCCTCTGATCTCTATCTTGCTCTTCAACTACTGTTGTGAATCATGATCACAGAAAACACTGCTTCAGTCTATGAAAGCTTCCCACACACATCCTCGCACTGCTATCTTTGCAAGGACTTTCACGGACATAATGAATTCCCCAGCTCCCTGCCCCAGCCCTCATGCCTGACCCCCAACCCTGACCCTGAGCTAAACCCAATTAAAAACCTTAAAACCATTTCTTAAGCCTCAACTAGTCCTTTGAAATTGTGAAGACCAGTCAAAACCTCCTCTCCTCCCCAAAATGTCCCCACTTTTCTAGTAGAATGAGTATTTTAAGTACAAGAACACACACGCACAATTAACACAATGAGGCATGAGGAGATTAATATTAAGAGACGACTGTAATAATAATCAATACTTTCACTTTTCCGTAGCGGCTATGAATGTCGTCCACCACACACTTTCTCTTTAGGCAAAGCAAAAGTGATCTAGAAAACAAATAAGGGCACTGTTAGACAAAACTCATGGTTCTCAAGTGACTCGGTTCCAGGTAATTTCTTCGAGCTAAAAGAGAAAGTTTGTCTTCTTCCTGCAACGCCGCGTCCACACTCGGCTGGAGGCGACACCTCCATGAATGGCGAGTTGCATAAATCTCTGCTTCCTGGTCCAAACCCAAATCCACCCACTAAATAAATGCTGCTTCAGTGCTAACGTGTCCGTGTGCTATCAGGACGCACGCTGCTATTATTAGAGACGGAGGCATGATGCACATAGAAGTCATAAACACCACGTCAGTGACACGTGAGGGGGGGGGGGGTCTGTGTGTTTTCTGTGTGTCTGTTGCGTGCATTGACTCCTACCTCCAGATCATCCAGGGAGCGGGCCAGGCTGAGGCGTTTGGAGCGTCCAAAGGAGCGGCGGGCTGAGGAGCGCTGGGGGAGAGGAGGGAATCCCATGGTCAGCCCCCGGAAGCGGCCGCCCTGAGGACAAAACATGCACATTCAGATTCAAATTCCCTGCAGCGTGCGCTACATACAGAGGGTGTCGGGACAATAGCAGGACTCCCAAAACACATACGACGACTTCCTATATCAGAATCAACCACTGGAGCAAACACTGGGGGGGGGTCTGAGGTCAGATCTGACCGCCTGATTGGAACAGACCTACACATTTTGGGATGCTTTACCTTTACCACCTAGTGTTTTCACATTAATGTAAGATTCCACACGGCAGAGACGAGGCAGCAGCCTGGTGTGGCTCATGTACTCATGGATATGAGAGTATAATGTGGCGAATAAAGGCTTTCTATCCCTCTTTCTTATTGATGTGGTAGCAGTGGGTCGTTTTTAACGACGTTCAACTGTCTCATGACGCCATAAAATGAACACGTGAGCTTTATTGTCCAAAGCCAAACGAGAGGCTTCAACTCTCTTTTTGAGTGGCGCCTCTCGGGCTTCAGATAAAAACACAATTACTCGGCCATTTTCTGCTTCTCTAAGTGGCGTTTTCCAGCCTCTCTGCGCTGCGACAGCGTCGATGAGCGGACGGCCGTCGGCTAATGGCCGACTAATCGATGCAGCCGACTCCAGAGGACAAACTGTGACACGTGTTGAATCTGACTGGCTGATTAGCAGCAGGACTTGTTGGTATTTCAGCGGAACAGGACCAGCGGTGTTGCCTGGATACAGAGGATCTGTGTGTGCGTGTGCGTGTGCGTGTGTGTGCGTGGGCAGGTTCTTGCTTTGTTTAAGTGGACCAATTTTTGCTTCAAAGTAAAATTGAGGGGTCGATTACACCAGCCATCACAACCTTGATGGATAACTGTTGGATGTGGGCGTTAAGATTCTGGCTGCGGTGGTTTATTTGTGTTGTTTAGGGTGAGGGATCGTGTCAGTTAATGTCCACAAAAAAGACACAAGTGTTGATCCAGCACTTGTGATGAAGTTGTTTATTTTGGGTGTGACTCCATCTGAGGGGTTTTTCCCAGAGAAACACCATTCGAGACAGAAACTAGGGCCTATCTGAGCAGTCCATCATCTCTATCTCTCTCTCTCTCTCTCATGCACACACATGCATGCACACGCACACACAAATACAAGGACATAATCAATGTTCGAGAGAACCAGCCTGATCATTGATTACAGGAACACAGCTGAACAAAATGCAGGTTACAGGTGATGTCAGGAAACTGTTTTTGACGTCTGGATTGTTTAAATCTCACAGTGAGATCAAATTTGAGATATTTCTTATGTGTGCATGTTTGAATTGAAATTTTTCTTTCTTTTTCTGATTAGAACCTGCTAAAGAGGTGATTTCTAAGGTTGTTTTTGGGGGAAGTTCCGATAACAAAACACTGCCCCCCTGTGGCAAGTATTAGAATTAAAGTTCAGAGTAACGTACCGAGTCTGTTTCAACTGAACAATTCACAAAATGATTTATTAAAATGTCATTTAAAAGGGTTCCAAAAGCACCCAAGCTTTGGTATCGTTCACCAGGCTTAAAGTTCACCTTCCTGCCACGGTCAGCTTCTACTCATGTGAACACTTCCTCCGATTGTCCCCTGAGACAGTTTTACCACAAAGGTAACAAAAATCAATCTCGCCCTAACAGCAGCAGAGTTAATGCAGTTAAATCTATACGCAACATGCTGCATATACAACAGTATATACGCTGTATAGTACATCAACATGCTTCAATTCAATTAAAATGGCGTCGGTGCTGATCAAGGATGAAATAATATTTGCCCCACAGTATAGCCAAATTTACCAATGTGAATTGTTCTAATCTAATCTATGTGCATCAGCACCGCCGAGCTCCCAGTCGTCCGTGAGGCGTCTGATCAAATGCGACAGGTGGTTTTCAGGCTAATGCATATTACATGAGGTGATACTGGAGCAGCGGGGCCACGTAGCCGTCGGTGCCCTGGCACCGGCTGGACGGAGTCCAGGCTGCGAGCGCCGCTCAGCACCACATTTGCTGGGGTAACGGAGGACGCGAGTCCCTATTTGAGAGCCGCACGGGTTAAAAGCGGCGCGTCATTAAGCAAAGGGTGAGAACGTGATGGTGGGATGGGCACAGATGGATTTATAGCCCCAATTAACTGTAGCCATGGTCACACTGGAGGCAGGGTAAATTTCCACAGCGGGGGGGTGTGACGGGGGCTGCTACCTGCCGCCCGGGCTTCTCATCTCACGGTTACTTTTAACACAACTCCAACAAAGTGGCTTTTGTAGTACCACTGGGTCAGCGGCACACATGCATGGGGAGCTAAACTGTCAGGCATTTCTAGCACACATTTCCTCTTCAACTTGCCTTTTTCTCTCCCTCCTTTGCGTTCCCACGTTTCTTCTCTCTTTCACCTCTCTCGGCTCCAGTTCTCCCCCGGTCTCCAGCACCAAAAAGCTTCTTGGCCCACTCGTCCTTCTGGGCGGCCAGTCGGTGGCCGTGAGCGTGGAGGTGTGAGGGAGGAGGAGGCTGGCTCTCTCCAGGTGCAGCCAGATGGTCTCCGGGAGCCACTGGGGCCCGGTAGCGGTCGGCAGGGATCTTATTCATGGGTGGGGGCAGGGTGCTGCAGTTCGCCGATGACCATCCGTCAGTGGATTCAGCGTAAGATTCTTGATCGCTGCTCAAGCCCTGGAAGTGGCTGCGGTGGTGCTGCTGACGCCAGTCCCGGAGCACATGGACCGGGAGCCAGCGCTGCTGGTCCACCCCGAGTCCCAGTCCTCCGCCCACAGCTCCTCCCCTTTTCCCTGGAGAGTAATTGTGGGGGTGGACCCCACGAGAGTGGCGACCGGGGACATCGGAGTGTGTCAAGGGGAGCGGGTGAGGGAGGTCGGCCACGTGCGATTCGTGACGGTACTGTCCATTTCTCAGAGGGGGGGGGGGAGGGTGCGAGGCTGCAGCTCCGAGCGTGGGGCTCCAGGCCTGCTGGGATGAAGGTGGGCTTTCCCAGTGACGTGGACCTGAGCTGTGGTTAGGAGGACCTCCTAAGTCAACTAAAAGAACCCTGTTGCTCTTTTCTTCCTGTAAAAAGTTGCCAATGCCGCTGTCACTGTTGCTGCTGGTGCTGTGGTTCTGCTGGGCATCATTATCCGGGTCATTGAAGGCCCGGGCCCGGACCCCTTCGATGCTGTCCCCCATGTCGCGGTAGAGAACGGAGACGAACTGGAGGAGCGGCTGAGAACTGGGCGGGAACTCCAGGCAGCCACCTGTGTCCGGGTCTGGCGTGCACTCGAATCCAAACCTCCGTGAAACCCCTGAATGGACCTGAAGAAAAAAAGAAGTTCAGACCCAGAGAAAATTAAATCTTCACTTCCCTCCACGGGCGATCGTCCGTTTCCTTCGTCTCCCTTTCTTTACCTGGTGGAGACAGAGTTCTGGGTCCACGATGAAGACGTGGCACGAGGTCCTCAAGCTGCCCTCTTCCTCGCGTCCCCGGCCAAAGGCACCGTCGTCCAGGTCATCGGTGGCCTGCATGGTGACCAGGCCGAAGAACCGCCGGTCGTCAGGACAACAGGCGCTGAAGGCCAGTTTTTCCGCAGGATAGGTGGCCAGAACCTGACCTCTGTCGCTGCAAAGACGCACGCTGTCGTGCATGACCTGGGCACAGAACCAAAGGTACCGGCTAGAATCAGATAAGCAGATAAACTTCCCACACACAGAATCATCGCATTTCCTTATTTAAAGTTTGTTTAAAGTTGGAACTGCACCTTCATGAGGACCAGCGAATGGATCTTCTGTTCGGCCCGGAGGCGTCTCATGCTGCATCTGATGGCTTGTAAGCTGTCATTCTCCAAGCTGGTGCCGGTGGAGGCCAGCTCGATGGACCCCAGGTACCCGACGATCATGCCCACGGTGAGGATGCCCTCGCCGGACTCCAGCATCAGGTCGCCTCCATCTCCCACGTCCACGTCCTGCTCCTCGCGCTGGTGGAGGTGGAGGTGATGGAAATCGGCGTCGAGGAAGACCGAGTCATCGTTGAGAACCTGAGCCATCTCTTCCTCGGAGAGCAGGTTGGGGTTGCTCTGGGATCGGGAGGCCTTCCGATACGGAGTGAAATCCGGCTCCGACGGCGGCCGTGGCTTTGATGTTGCGCTGATCCCGGGACGGTCCTTGTCTGAGCTGCTGGAGGAGTGGCTGGAGTTCTCGAAGATCATGTTGAAAATGCCTCCCGACTGCAGCTCCGCCACGACCTTCTCCGCCCTGTCGATGCCCAGCTGCTTCGGGTCCAGCTTGGGTTTGTACCAAGCTCCGCGCCCCCCACCGCCCGACCTGCTGTTGTTGTTGTTATTGACGCCGTTATCGTAGAAAGGGTCCAACTCCTCCTCACTGGAGCAAGAATCCAGGTACGACGCTGCCTTGGCGGTGCTGCCGTTGTGGCGGCTGCCAGCAGAGCGCTGGTGATGATGATGGTGGCGCCTGTGACGTTCGCCCTCAGCTATGACGAGCTTCAACACGCCAGAACAGCGTCCGATCAGCTTCACCACGTCCTCGTGGGACGCCTTGGAGACGTTGATGTCGTTGACAGACAGGATGCAGTCGCCCGAGTGCAGGCCGACGTAGTCTGCAGGGCTCCCTTTCAGAATGCAGCTGAGGACACACGGACTTTGTCCCGATAGCGTAAAACCGTATCCCGTCCTCCCTCTCGCTACCTCCACCGCCCGGATACGCCCCTGCTGGTGACAGGCGGGCGGAGGTGGATGCTGGTGCACGTTTCCACCGCACGGGCGTCTCCTGGATGATGTTTCCAGCTGCCTGAACATCGCGGCGGGTAAATTCCTCTTGTCCGTGGATTCGCTACCTTTAGGTTTTCCTCGCAGTTCCTTTCAAACTCTGGAGGCTTCCGCCAACCCCTCTTTCCATCTACTCTGGTGTCAGGACTTCTGTGAGTAGTGGCTCTAAATGCAGCAGCGAGGTGAAAGGTATGGCCTTAAATCTGGCATAGCTGTGCTACTGAAGTGTTCCCATGCTGGTGTCAGTCCTGGACTCTGCACTGGCCCGGGTACCTGCGACAGAACAAGACACCTCAATGTGTGGAGGCATGAAAGGCCTTCTGACACCTTTCAGACCATGTGAAACATTGCATTCTGACCTTTAAAAGCCACCAAATTCCCAAGGGAAGTGAATCCCTACAGTTGGGATGTGTCCGAATGCCTCACAGACGTTAGAATACAATAAATATGTAATTTGTGTGGACATTTTAATTTTCAGAGGCAATCATATCCGATGGCAGATTGATGGTCATTATAACCAGGTAAATAAGGAACAGAACACAGTCGCACCTGTGGTGGGCGGAGTCTGCCCAGCTGTCAATCAAGCGGAGGTTTTAACACACCTGACAAGCATGCAGGTGCCGGGAAAATTATTCTTACCTAGTCTACAAAATTTGGTGTGAAGGTCAAGGTTATATTCATTTTTCGTTGACAATGAGCGTAAATTTAAAAAAAATAAATCTTTTGCATGCACTTTAGATGTAAAGAATATAAAGTTAGCTTGGTTAGCTGTAGTTAGGCGTTGTAAATGTCGACACATTAGTCCTTGCAAAAGTGTTCGATGTTGGGAAAACCTAATAACTTTTCAAGTACGTGCTTATCACGTTTCGTACATACGTGTTTTTGTCAATTAGTTAAAGTCAATCTAAAAAGTTTTCTTTTCGTGACTTGCTGTTCCGAACGCACACAAACTTGCTTTGCCTTTAGTCCCGCCCACAGATTTCCACTTCTTTGGAATGTCGGTTTATAACCATGGCAACGGCGGTGTACACACACTGTGCTAACCCGTCATTGGTTTCGCGGGTTGTCAATCACAGCGCGAACAGTTATGCGGAGAAATTAACAAAAGTTAGTTTGAGAAATCACAGCTAAAAGTAAGAAGAGTATCTAATTCTACAGGTGTCCACGTTTTCTCTCAAGAGGCGATAAAGTTATCGGCAGTGTTATCGGAATCGGTGCATTTATCGATTAGTTTAGCCTTTATCGTGACGGTCTGAGTCGCCCGACGACAGCTGGCCACCATCCGCCTGAGTTGTAAAGCAGAAACAGCAAATGTGAAAGAGGATGCAGAGCTGATTTAACAGCGCTTCACTCAGCTGCAGCTAAGGGGGAAAGTGACTTACTTGTCGGTCTCTGCTGCAGCTTCCCGCTCGGTTTTCAATAGTTCAGTAGCCAGGGTTAGCTGGGTAAACTCAGGGGCCATGGGTAAACAATAGGAAAGGCTGCACCATCTGGCCAAGTAGCCTTAAGAGGAGGAGGAGGAGGACGGGATGAGAGGGAGGTGTGCTCACAGCGGGGGGAGGGAGGGAGGGACGGAGGGCTCCCCTCCACACAAGAACACAACCTTTAGAGACTATCTGCTCCTAAAGTCTGGTCCGCAGAGAGGAGAAGACACCCTCGGTCAGCAGGATGCTCTCTTCACGTTGTAGTCTTGGGACAGATGTAAAGCACAGATACTAAGAAGGCAGCAGATCAGCCATTCAAAACGAAAGATCCATTTCACCACCCTTATAATATAACCCTTTTCTAAGCAGCACACTACTAAAGGGCGCTGCTCCATTCTCCTCTGGGGGTGAGTGTTTACTGATTCAACACATGTGGTGGAAATGAGCCATCATTTGTAAAAGTTAATACCTGTGAGCTCATCATCATGAACCACATGGCCACTGCCCATTCTTATTACTCTCTAATCACAAACCTGCGCAATAAAGGTTGCCGGGGCAACGCGTTGCCTTTAGGGAGTTACAACCTGGCTGAGGAACAGGAAATTGTCCAAATCGTGATAGGTTGGGGGTTGAAGACCTCAAAACCGCAGTTAAAATTTATACAACTGGCTTCAGACGCATCTGACATGGTTTGTTGTCAGATTTTGGCTCTTTTTGCTGGCCAGGCAACAGAATGGAAGTCAGTTCTGTGATGTTGGTTCAAACGGCGGTGGGTGGTTGGCAGGTCGCTCGCACGCCAGCGTGTGATCACGCGGTTGAGGAGGAAGCCAGTCGGGGGGCAGCAGAGAACTTAGAGGAAAGGTGGATCCAGGGATTCCCACCTTCAGGGAACCTTGTCAGTCAATACCAACGGGGAGGAGGATTCTTGAAAGGAATCGTGTTTAATCAGCCGAGCGTGACCTTTGTCCCCTTCCTCCATGACCGTCTCCAAATGTTTTTGGTTAATCGCATTACCCCCTGCTGGGGGCCTCAGTCTTTCTCGCCTTATGTCTGAAAGCAGCATCAGAAAGGTTCTTAGGGAGACTTTATACCTCAAAATGGAATTTCACAGCTCTTTGAAAGGACTTTTAAAATCGGTGAGTACGTTTGAAACTCAAGATCCAAGGTGGCAACAGCATCACCATAGAAACCGCTGCTATTTATAACCGCGCGTTCTGTAGAATTCACTGCACGATCAAGAAACCACCCAAGAACTCCCGTTAAGTGCCAAGTCTTTAATATTCTGCACAAAGACAAATGAAATATTTACCAACCTTTACAGTGACAAAACTAGATTTAAAGCTCAACACAAACATCCCACCTCAGCGTGGCGTCGCTATGCTACTCGACCTCGTCTGATTTGTCAAAGCTGCTGTTGGTTGCTAAGGTTACAAGGCTCCGTTCAATAGTCTTGCATGTGCGCACATGGCAACTGCAGCCACAGAAAGACGTTATGGACTAAGCAGTAATGCTAAGCATGCGTTCGATGTACAGGAAATATTCAGTTTTCATCTAAGGCAAGTGTATGTGCGAGTTACGATGCCCAGCACGCTGCCGGGCATTTCAGTGTCATGTCTTCATATAATACTATAGCTCTCTGTGTTTATATGCATGTTGTAAAGACAAAAGACATTTACCTGTCAATTTCAACATCTCGGCTTTACAGTTTGGATTTTCTCATGCACCATGGCTTTTCAAAGTACTTTACAATGACTCTTTCTTTACAAGATACAAAGATAACTGTGTAAGATGACTGCAAATTTACTGCAGTCTTATAGCAATACTCACATTTTACATCCTGAGAATTAAAAAAAAACGTATCATCCTGGTGCACTTGAATGCTTTTTAAATGGGTGAAGTACATGAGCAATAAAACAAGGGCGTCTCTGCCTGCCAGTTTTAAAAACACAATTATTGCAATTCTTTTGTTTTTCCTGCCACCTTAAGTGTCACTAATGGCCCCTTCTCACTGAACCTTCTGCTGCTTTAGTCTCGTCCTTTGTCCACCAGCAAGGGACATTCACAGCGGATGGAGCTGAGCTGGCCATCGGCTCATATTTTGGAATAAAGTCAAAATGTTAGACACGCAAATTCAGTCTGTTATGTGCAAGAATGAGGTTGCACAAGAGGTTCTCGTGTCCTCAAACACACCTGGCAACACGGATCTGTGGCTGCCACCATGGGTCCAAACCCCTTAAAGGATCGACTGTCACGTTTGGAAGAGGACCTAAAAAAACCTTCTAGTCTTTCAAAAACTCGAGGTATGCTGGAAATGATCAGGCTGGTCACAAAAGAACAGACGTGCACTTTAAAGACCTGATATTCAGTTCACGCTGAACAAACCTTACATCCTAATTTCATGAGTAGATATTAACTGAAGATTGTGGGTTGCTGCTGTTTGTTTTTGTACCTTAATAGTGAAGACTTCTCATTTTTGCTTCAGAACATTCAGACACGTTTGAGATCGGGTCTGAATGTTCTGAAGATGTTCCACTATCTTCTTGAGTGAAACACAGCTCCAACTGTATGAAATCAAATCTTTAAAGGTTAAAATGATTCCGATTTACTCGTTTCCAGTGATTTCAGTAGATTTCCAAACTCTCAGTAGAAACGTGGGGAAAGGATGAAGTTAAAACTTCAACATTCTTCTCCCACTCTTCACTGCTCCATCACAGGTCACCACTCAAGTCTACTTTTGCCTTATGGCGCGTCACCTTCCGTCTCATCTGGTTTTCTTTAGAGCGATTTATCCTGATGGATCGACTGCAGACAAGCTAGCAGCTGGAAGTACGGACTGCCCGGCGAGGCCACGGTCTCGAAGACCGATTGGAAAGCCCTGCGGTCCAGCTCCTCGTCAATCTGGTGCCGGTAGAAATCCATGGCCACTAGACAGAAAAGGTTGACGTCCACAACATCGCTGGAACCCATGCGGCTGATCACGTGCGGCAGCCTGGTTCAGAACGGGGGAGTTAAGGAAGAGAAACGTCACATTTCAGGGTCATATCTCACCAAAACGACGGTGCCCTGCATCGTCATTTAGTCCTCCGACTGGTCCTTTATCTCCAGATATCTGCGATCAAACCCATCTTAGCCTCATAAGGATACAGAGCGGAGATCCACTGGGAGGTGGACGCAGAGACGAAGAAGCAGGAGAGGCTCCACATGGCCATGGCCACCGGGGTCCTCTGGGTGAAGTTGGACAGGGACAGCAGCACCCAGTCTCGCACCATAGAGGACTGGCCCGTGGCGTGGAGTGTCTGGAAAACCTGGGAGTGAGGCGGTCGGAGGGAAATGAGAGTGAAGACAACATGGATGGAAAACAGAGAGGCAGCAGATGACGAGTCTTTTACATTCAGGTCAAAGCGAGTTGGGTTCACTGTGCGGAATAATGAGGTAAAAGTGGGGCAGCGCGTTGGTTTCACAGTTCTAGTGAAGAATACAATTTTAACAGCTTGGATATGCAACAGAAAAGGAATGTTATGGGAAATGTTTGGGAAATTGACCAGAACTGTGCCTGATTTAATGTTACACTTGGAAAAGCAACACACACACACACACACACACACACAGGATTGAGCTTGGACAACAATTAAAAACAAGTCGAAGTTTCCATGACAACGTGCGTAACTAGCAACTAACAACTGGGGCTGGACCTTCTCGGTACCCCTAATAAGGAGCAAACGCTCGGGACTTGAATAAACGGAAATTTACGGTTTGAAATTGTATAAATTCCACAAAGAAAGAGTTGTGATTCAACACACACGGCTCCTGTTGTGCTGCTGACCTTGTAGACGACAGTAGCCATGAATTGTGGGTATGGTTGCTGATTAGACAGGAACTCTCCGATGACCTTGTTCATGATATCCTGTGGTGGGAAGAAGTCATCCAGAAACTGTGGTAGGATTCTGGCTACCACCCGCGCTTCACTGGGTAAACCTTTTCGGATTCTGCAAATGCGAAAAGAAAAAAATAAATTCCAGATGGGGAAACAATACTAGAGGTTAGTGTTCATTTGCCATGGGCAGCAGAAAAACACCTGGATTAGAAAAGCATTTACCTGTCAAAGAGCACAGACACCCTCTCCATGGCAACGATTATGGACTCGCTGTCAGGGACCTGTGGGTCAGAGTGGGCGGAGCGAGCGGCAGGGCTGGCTTTCTCCTTGCCTGAGAACAAACCAACATGACCCGCCGTGACGCCCAGCGCCTCTGCTACAGCAGAGCCAGACTCAACCTGACCTCTAACCCCTGCCACATCTGAACCTGATGTGAGCACCGCTGAGGGGATCACAAGGAGGTGGAGAGTCAGCGGCACCAGTTGACCCGGTGGAGAGAGGTTAGATTGTGATCAGGGACACCAATATCACAAGATCAGAATTTAGTTGACCTGAAAATTTGTTAAATTCTGAGAGCTGCGTTTGCTGGGTTGACATTTGCCAGCTGTTCTACATCATCCTCTGGTCTAAATGGGCTGGAACTCGCTGTCCTGTACAGCAGCATTCCCCAACCTGTGGTCTACGCTGGATAAGCGCACAATGAAAAATCATCCACAAAATGGTTTATTTTTGTACGACCCTAAAAGCCGACACGTTAATGTTTGACTTGCTTTTAATACCTCTGATGATAAAATGTATATTCATCCCTATAGGTTCAAAAACCACTTTGATGCCAAGTTATTCTCACAAGGTCGGAGAAAAGTGGTTGGGAAGTGCTGGTGTACAGAAGATAAATGGAGACGCAGAAAGTTACTGAACAGCTTCAGTTGCAAGAGCAGAGGATTACTGGCAAACGTGATGGCAAATCTAGAGCATATAGACGCACCATAACAGAGAGGGCTGACGTAGGGGTTAGAGGTAAGGGTCTACCGGACACACTTATTGTCTACGTGCATGCAGGAAGTCGGCGTTAAGTGAGTTAGTGCTGTACACACATTGAATACAGGTCAAGTGTGAAAATCTGTGATATTAGCCACTTTTTAAAGTCATGAAACGATCATGCACCAAGCTCAAGCATAACACCAACACGTGCACGCGGCCCCTTTCTTTGTTTTAGCACTTTATAATTGCTACAAGTTATTTGGAAGTGGTGGAAGCAGTGGGGAGACTATTGGATGTTACGGTGTCGCTACAGTCGGTCGGTCACGGGGTGGGTTTACACAAGAGTTCCCCGTCGCTGGGATGCATTTGCGGTGGTTTTTGTGCACGAGCCGTTCTTACCCGTGTACATGCAGGTTAGCATGAGGCCCAGGGCAGCCATGGCCCTGTGTGGCGATGGCATGTTCACTCTGTCCACACTGAGTTTGACCAGCGCTTCCCCGTCGACACGAGACAACTGCTCCGACAGGAGGAGGCGCTCGAGCCCACGGAGGACGCAGTGATAGATGATGGAGGGTGTGGAGTCCTCACTGGCCGACACCATCACGCCGCAGAGCTAAACCACGGAGAGACACAGCAGAGAGGACGGATTTACCAGGACAGGACAGGACAAGGACCGTTTGTTCGTCGGGCTTTGGCGACATCGTTCCTCCCGCCCTTCTGAACAGAATAGTGACCTGTATGATTCCCGCCATGAACTCGGTCCCCACATCCAGGGGGTAGTTCTCCATCATGTAGAAGGCCACCGCGCACATTACCAACACATGCTGCTGGTTATGCAGATTCACACAACTGCAAGATAGGAGCAGAAAAAGATACTTGAGTGGTTTTAACCCACAAACCGTGTTTCCCTTAAATAAGGCAAAAGCATACTCACTGAGCTATAGCCCTCAGGTTGGACAGCAGGTACTCGGAGACCGTGGGGATGAGCTGTTTGGCCGTGTCGTCCAGCAGGTCACACTCCAACACGTACAACACTCCATGGAGAGCCCCCATGCGGCTGGGCAGGTGGGTGCTCCGCAGCGTTGTCTCCAAGAGCCGACACACAGGCTCTGCTATTGCTTTGTCCTGGGGATGGATATTCACATGTTGAAATGGTGTAAAACTAGATGAGGGTTGGGGGTTAAGTGATGAACCCAATCACCATTCCCAGCACGGCGGCAGCTTTGCAGATGGCGGGGACCAGGTACTGATTGAGGATCTCGTCCTCTGGTGGGTGGAGTTTCTGCAGTTCCATTAATGTGGAGAACATCATATCAAACTGGTTCCTCTCTGTGAACAGGTCCGACACTGCCAGCAGCTATAGAGGGGGACAGGAGAACCACCAGGGTCAATGTCAGAGGTGGAGGACAGAAGCATGACGAGTGTTTGCAGCTCACGCACCGATCGAACGACTTCACTGATGAGTATGGTTGGGGTCTTCCTGTTACTGGGGGAGCCTGGGATGACCCACTGGCTGTAGAGCTCCAGAAGAAACTGGGAGCACGAATGAATGTCCACACCTGCACGATGCTTCCTGGAAATAGATTTGATCTATTTACACTTATGTCACATGACCAATTTAAAGTACAAATGGCCGAATTTATCTGACCTTGAGTTGATGGGCGATAATGGTGGAGAGGTGGGGGCTGGAGGGTCTGCTTCATCGTCTTCATCCTCACCCCACTCTTCTTCTCTCAGTGGGGTTATGTTGTTACCAAGCCACACGGAGTGAATAGAGACCTTGACAAGGAGAAAAAGGGGGAGATATCATGAGGTTTTGAGTTGAGGGTGATAAGGCGTTCAGGTTTTTTAGTATGCTTCCACCAAAGCTTCCATTGGAAAAACCTACTGACAGAAATCCCAGCTTCTTCACCTGTGTGGTTTTTAGCTTGGAGGCAATTCAGAGAGTTGTGTTATACTCAGTCATTATTCATTCATTAATTCACTTCCAGTCTTTGAACTACAAAAGCCTGTTGCAGGAATGGCATCACTTTAAAGACCTAAAATAAACTGAAGCTGCCCTTAATGCAGACAAACAGGTCACCTGGTTGACTGAAAACCACGTTTAAACTCTTGAAACAGTAATTTACATTATGGTGCAGTTCATTTCCTACCTGCCCCAGCTTGTAGTCCATGTTGCCCAGCTCCCTCTCGGTGTTGATCTGAAGCAGCAGCTTCTCGTGGCTTATCAACGTGCCTGCTGTAACATAATAGTTACACGTGAATGTAACATTAGGAGTTACTGCCACATGCAGCAGTTGTTGAATTTTGTGTTACCAGGTGAGGCTGCCGACAATGAGGGCACAGGGTCCCAAGCGTGGTATGGGTGGTACGTATGGACGTTGTCCCTCTTTGACACAAGAGCCTGAATCTCCCTCTCCACCTCTCCCCTGATCACCGCAAGCTTCCTCCCAAACCTGAGCGGGGATGCAAATACAACATCATCTAAATGTCCTCAGCGCCCCTAATGAGCATCCTGTAAAAGGGATGGCTTCTTAACGACCGTGTTTCCAGGGCCTTGAGGCTCTTGTTACGGGGCTGCTGTTCCAGACAGCTGACTGCAGGGTTGCCAGCAGTGGGCAGGGTCATGGCGCTCAGCACCAGGCTGGTGATGGCCTGCACTGCCAACACGTTCAGCTGGGTACGCTCAAGGTCCTCCTAGTGACGAGGAGGATAAACAAAACATTAAAGCAGGGAGAAGATCGCGGAAACATGCACACAACGTAATTCTGCATGAAAGCCCCGGGTGTGAGAAACACCTGCGGATGCAAAAGAAATGTGGTTACCTCCTGCTGTGTCTCCTCCTCCTGGTCCATAGTGATGGGTTGGGTGACCAGCACCCCCAATAAAGTGGCCCAGGTCTCCTCAAACTGAGTCCTATTGCTCCAGCCTAAATATCATTCAAAACAGATCCCAGTAAGCTCTGGTAAGCCATAATGGGGGACAGTCCTACATAAAATAAAGAAATAAAGAAGAAAAACATTGAATAATGTGTACCCAAAGTGTTAATCCGGTACAGGAACTCTCTGAAAACATCTTTTTCTTGCAGGAAGTCCACAGGTATCTCAGGCAGGGTGGTGCCAAACTCTCCTCCTGGCTGAGGGGACCAGCCCAGTTTCCAGACCTGCACAGAAAGCTTTAATAAACCAATGGAACTATCCACAAATTCAAGGCATGCTGTCAATAAACTGACCAGTGGAGGCACGCGAGTATGGCTGTTGACCAGAGGCAGTCGGGACAGACTGATGATGATATTGCGTAAAGTCGGTGTGAGGAAAGCAGGGAAAGCAGTGTTTCTATGGTGGCCCAGGGAAAGGACGCTCTGAAGACCTTCCACCAGTTCTGCCATGATCTCACAGGCTTGCCACTCTAAAGTGTCTGCAATTGGTAATGTTTCCCATAAAACCCATCATTAAAAAAACATTATACATCTCAAACGAATGTGTAATTTCATTCACCAGAAATCTCCAAACTACTCACGGTTGTCATGGACAGAGTCAACTTGGTCTTCATCATCAGAGTGTCGCAGCGCTTTGGTCTTTTTCCTCTCTGGATGCAGAAGCTGGTCACCAGGACTTACAGCCACTGAGTGGAGAAGTTCAATGAGCATTTGTAAAAACCAAATCCAACATCTGATCACATGTACTCAGACTCCCTGATGTTCTCCTCACCTGCCAAAATGATGTGATGTAAGCAGTAGATGAGGGAGCAGGTATGCGTGTTGTACTCTGGGGTGGACAGTTTGTTCCAGACACAAGGTTGCTGCAGGGCCAAGCACAGACATGACAGAGCCCACTGCAGGTCCACGCTCAGGGGCAACTGGTCCTGGAGTAGGTGCCACACAACCACCTAGGCCATAACAGATACAGAGGCGGTGAAACCAACAAGTCCTGACCGACATGTTTAAGATCTGAAAATGTACCTCAGTGGCAGCGCAGGTAAAAGTAGTGATGAGATGTTCTTTATCAGAGGGGATGCGCAGAGAGGAAGGCAGCTGCTTGACAGTCAGCAGGTACTGGGACAGAGCTCGACATAGTGACAGAACCCTGGAGTAGAAACCTGGATCACCTGAAAAAGCCCTCAGACAATGTTACTGTCCCATCCAGCTTCCCCTGAAGCTTTTGAGTGACTCACCATACACCTCAGCTAGCTGCTTCCAGTGTGACTGTGGATGGGAGGTTGGAATAAAGGAGTGGTGCGGAACAGGGAGTAATCCGGTGGCCCCAGCAAGCTGTTCTAGGGTCACTTGTAAAGCCGTTTCCAACAAGAGGGAGCCCTGACCCCGTAGCAACCGCTGCACACCCAAACTCAGGCATGGACATAGGAGACTTAGGTTGAATTCCTGCTGATATCAAGGCAAGTTTAAACAACACATCTCAGCAGCAGCGCAGTTGAAAGTGCTATAGATTAGGACAACAAAATACAGCTACGTGGTTAAAAAAGCTACAAAATGAAAGCTTTTAAAACGTTAGAGTGCTAAAAACTGACCTTGCAACTCATGACGCTCAAGAGGTCAGCAGGAGGTAGTTTGGTTAAAAGTTCTGTTGTCTCCAACAGGGAAACATCTCCATGGAGACAACACTGGGACTTTACCAGGGCCACATACCACTCCTATGAAAGTAAATCCCCCCAAAAGATGTTTTCATATTTTCAAACAGGACAGAAAATGCAAACGCCACAGCGCATTAATCCTTCACCTTATCTGCAGTGACCAGCTCAGGGGCGGGTGGGGGATCACCATCCAGGGGGTGTGATGTCACAGGTGTTGAGGGGCTGCTGGTGTCAGATACTGTGGCTCTGAACCGGTCCAGAAGAGAGTAGAACCTCTGATGCCTATGAAAAGACAATTGCATAGAAAGAGATGAACAAAAAGCAGTATTTTCTTCAAAACTTACCATCTTGCACAATTGTCAATGTTGTCAGACCCGGGGACGACTGGTCAAGACGCACGATAATTATATTTGAATCAATGTTTCGATTTTTCCGTGTTGCGTTTACAGCACGTTGATGTTTGACACAGGCAATAAGTCATTACCTCTGAGCAAGACCACTGGTCTGGAGATACTCCTGGATCCTATGCAGTTCCTCCAAAGGCAGCTGAGCAACACTATTCTGCAAGGGACAGAAAACATGTTCAAATGATGAATTCCAAACATGGTACAAGTACACACACTGTAAATTTTGCATGTAAAATACATTTTAAATAGTCCTGTAGCGACTGCAACACTGTGCGAACCACCCATTTGTATGACAAACCAATCATTACGAATATTACTCCAAAAGCAAGAAAGAGCTTGTACCTGTAATGTCTCTGCTAGCAGCATCTCCACCCTGCGACACGCCAGCGTATCCACCATGCGAGCCAAAACCCTAAACGGTGTGCTGAGGAGCTTATCCACGTACAGCATCAGCAGCGAGCCCGACTGACTTAGGTGGATGCCTTCCAAACACTGCAGTGTCTTTTTCAGCATTGTAGGCTGAGGATGAGAAACAATAAAGGTTTCCCACTTAGTCACAACAAGCAGTTTATAAAATGCTGTAGTGTTTCCAATCGTGGGTTTCTTGGGAACAGCACAATCTTATGAGCAATGTGTCAGAGGACGGACCTAAAGTAACATTTTTAACAATTTGTGTAAAAATTCACAGCATGAACTGAGAAGATAATCTCACCGAATTAAGGTTGTCACAGCGGGACTGAATGGCCTGGATGAAGAGGCCGCTGGCGGCAGAGTTGCGGTGAACTGCACTGATGAAATCCTGCACCGGAGGCTCATGGGAAAGGTCAATGAGGTCCCGAACATGGTTGACAATCAGCCAGGTCAGATGCTCTGAGTCGTGGAGGTTCTGACACTAAAGAAATAGCATAATTACACCTTTAAATACGGTACGCAGGGTTACCTAATCAGTGTTTAATGAACTATTCTCAATAATGGATTGGTGTATTAGCATAGACTAGTTTACTTAAAGGTCTTACCACATAGTCACAGAAAAGAATGAGGGCTCCCCTGCGTACAATCTCTCTATTAATCATGGCTAGCCGCGTCTCAGGCTTCTCCTCTCCTTCTCCCGAGGAATGAGGACTCAGCAGCTTCGTACACGAGAGGCTGTGTCCCCTGACGGAAGGTAACAGTAATTATCATATGATGGAGATCCGTACTGTAAAAAGGTTAACCAAATGATGTTAAGGTTAATGTGAACACTTACTTAGGCGTCTGGTGTACCTCAGTCCACCAGGAGTAGTTGGTGTAGTCAATGATGAGGAGGACCTGGCACCACAGCAGCACCAAGGAGGGGTGGGTGGTGATCAGGCAATGCACCATGCTGTTCAGCCCCTCTAAGGGGTAAAACTCTATCCCAGAATGTCCACTTCCACTTTCGCCCTTCAAAAGACGGCTGGCTGCAACAGTGATTCTGCGAAACATCCCTGAAGGGGGAAGAGCAAACCTGTGTTGTTCGACTCAAAAAGGGATACAGTACAAAGGAATGACCACCTGAGTCGATAGGCTGAATTATTACAGTTGTGGTTTATTTATTGAAATAAATACTTTGACTCACCACTTTTGAATACATGAATAAGACACATGAGAAGGGTGCCCAGCTGTTGGCAGTAGAAGGTGTGTTGTTGCTCCGTAATGTCAACTTTGACATGTCTGGAAGAGATGTCATCCAACAGCACTCCTACCAGCTGGATCAGGAATCTATAACATAGCGATGGATAAAAGGGGACTCAATTCTTACATCAGAAGGCTCCTTAAAGACAAAGCAGCCCCACACCCACCTGGCAAAGGTTTCCTCAGGAAGGGATTTTTGGGCCTCGCCGTTGGGCTCCTGGTTCTGCTGCCCGTCACCTGCAGGTTGATCACTCGGTGAGAGGTTTGGCTGCTGAAGGCGCTTTATTGTGTGGCAGGAGAGGAGATGTGGGGAGAGGGACAGCTCATGGATCCGGGACAGGACAATGTCCTCAGTGGACTGAGACACAAGCACTCTGAGGACTGCCAAAATACCCGACACCCACAACTGTACTGTAGCTACAGATGCCTGAGGGGAGGAAAAGTAATACTGGCTCAATGTTCAAAGTCCGTTATAATCATTTAATGTTCAGAAAGATGCATTGTCTTGTTTATATTTTGTTCATCAGAACAATCTATGCACATGCAAGTGTTAAAATAGATTTCTAATAGACACACTGTGTTATTCAAAGGATTCTGGACTAATGCACATCAAGGTCAACGAGGGCTCTCACCATGGTAACTGGGGTTGTGAACATACTCTTTAACAACATGTCTACAGGTCTGAGAGAAGAAGGAGCTACAGTCTCAAACAGAGTGTTCAACACTCCCAATGCCTCTGGAGAGTCCAGGTGCATCTGGAAAGAAACAAACACAAGTTTTCTTCCTGCGTGCGCGACCTTTCTGAGCAACAGCGTGATCTGAATTCATAAAACAATCAAAAAGTCAAGGCTAATCAACATATAGTGCAATTTCCTACCTGTTGCTTAGCAATCATCGGCAGTATGACATCGGCTATTTGCCGGGACAGTCGCTTCCACTTATCCTCATTCTCTTTGTGACATTGCTGTAGTACAAGAATGAACATCTCCAACACCTACAGGACATGGGGAATGTTTTTAATGGGAGAGTGCAGTGTGGAAGAGACTTTCTTTCTGATAATACCTGATGGTACTGCACAAGTCGGAGCAGCATGGAAACGACCACCTCTTTTTGCGTTTCCAGCTCTTTGCCTGCATCTGCTTTGTTGGAGCCTCTCAACACAAACAGATCATGAACTATGGGCTGCAGAGCAGGGATGGCTTTGAGGGAAAGTAAAAACGATTAATTTCTTAACCACAGACACTGTGTATCCATGTAATGCTTACGTTCGATGGATGCTGTCAATCATCTTCTTACCGTGAGTAACAGCTTTCCTGCCACTTGCCATGATGCCGTCACAAAGCTGAATGATCTTTGGGATGCTGATAATTTGCTTGGAGTGGTAACGCTCATATGACAGGAGCACCAAGAAGAAGAAGATGTTGGGAATGATTGCTTCGGAATCTCTGTGCGGGCACCAAAATGATTAGAGTCAGACGATGGCGCCAGCTAATGAATCTTGAAAAGTCCCAAGAGACATGGTGAACATGTCGAGACTTGCCTGAACTGTCCCACTTCGATGTACTCGAACTGCTTGAGGACGAAACCGATGAACACCTGGAAAAGGAAATAGCTTCTGAGTAGGATGCGTACATTCCCCAAACTGAGACCCAGTTCCAGTGTAACATTGTGAGAAAGGAATCTGCACCTGGTCAGAATCAAGCAGGCAGTAGTTGACTCGGAGCTGCACCAGCTGTGCCAGCAGGTCCAGCACTTGTCTCTGCAGGGCCACAGATGTGCTGGTAGTGTACTGCTTCAAAGCTTTAATGACCAGCGGCTCAAACAGGCGTATGTGGTTGTGGATGGCATTCTGGAAAAGAGCTTTACTTACTAAACTTACAATTAATTAGAATGTAGGTTTCAACGAAGGTTATAAAATAAAAGCTTACCTTGTCTCCTCTATGGCGTGCAGCGTTAGCAATGTTGGACCTCAGCTGGTTTGAGGTTTTCTGCATTACATCAAACCACCTACGAGAACAGCGTCATTAAAAATTAGGACTCCATAGCTGAATCTGGACACTGGATCACTGTACGGTCGCCTAGCAACCCTGTGCGTTGCTGCAGCTTACCCAGAAGTATCCTGCTCATGTTCAGCCTGCACCATGTTGCGAAGACTAGCATCAGCAAGAGCCTGAGTGAAGTGAGTGTACGGGGCCATGAAGCAGTAGTGGTAGAGGCCTGGCCGCAGGCTGGACGACCCGAGACGAAGGGCTTTGCCCTGCGAACGGCTGGGCCCGCTCAGAAAACCCTCATACTGGGAGGCCAGATTGGTACCAAACAGGGTCTTCAACAGCTGAGAAACAAGTACCCATAGATCAGCATGATAATGTGTCATTGACAAAAGCAAAGAACAGCAATACACTTTTACAGTGTTGTTTTTACAGTCCCGTTATTGAATGTGTGTAAATATGATGTATGGAACCATCGCACAGGGAACCCAATGACTTTACAGGCCCTGTCGGCAGGAACCAGCCTCACTCTGTGTGGAGTGGAACCAGTTGCAGCACACTGCTCAGTGCTGGAACTACAAAGACTGCCACACAACTACAACTACACAACTGACCTGCTGCACACACACAGTAGCCATGGTCGGTTCTCTGGAGAAACAGGACTTGAGGTAGCCCAAGATTTCCTCCACACACTATCAAAACATGTAACACAATTAATTGCATGTGCTGCTTATATTTATGTAGTTAACACAAAGAGTAGGAGTTCCCCAACCACCCCCCTGACCTTGTTGATATCATTTAGCGTGGCCAACTCAAGGAGCTGCGAGAGGACGTCGAGAGCGGCGCGCAGGAAGCTGCCAAACTTCTCCTGGTTACTGTGGAGGTCTAGCATCACCTAGAGATGATCCACAATCATCATCCATCTCAAACAACCATCTTCTCTGCCGACACTGAAAGCAGTTTAAAATAGATGTACAGGTGAACCTTAAAGTTGGCGTGTGTGGCTTTGAGGACATCATACAGCTTGAGGTAGGGGGGCAGGTGGTAGAAGCTGCCAAGGGTGGTAGATTTATGCACTGCTGTTGATCCTGTGCTTTCTGTTGGCCTACCTAGTAGCAAAAATATCTTGTTAAAAACATTTTACAGGGATTTAACGTATTGGTGCAGTGTTTGGGTGTAGACATACCTGTGTTGGCCTCATTGCCTTTTTTGGGGCTTAAAGGGGCAGAGCTGGAATCAACCGCATCCTTGTCTTTGCCCTTTCTGCGGATGGGACTGAGTGAGGGGGTGTTTGTGAGGGATGGGAGGGTGGCCTAAAATGTATGACAGCACAGAACAAAGTCAAAACAATGTATGGTTCCCAGTTGGTTAAATGTAATTATTGCCACATTATGAGCAGGTAAAATCTAACTAGGACCACTCTAGACTCACAACACTCCCCTTAACATTTAATCTGAACCACGTCGAAATCTAAAGAGGTTTTTGCATAACCCCTGTATATAGGACACATACCAAATCATCATCACTCGTTAAGAAACAGATAAGGTTGGACAGTTAATGGGTAAGAAAACATTGCCTAGCATCTTTGCTATATGCTTCATCATTGTCTAAATGCGAGCAGCATAAAGTCATGTCATACACTGAGGCTTTCGAGTGACCAGACAGCAGTTCGTTCTCTCCAGTTTGACTTCAGCAATGCTGCCATGTCCATTTTCAAATGATCACAAATTGACTGTTATTTCTTCCATTGCCTTTCCATCGATCTAACAAGCATTTCCTCCCAACTACTCCACTCAGCAGTCGTCGGGGTGGCGTGCTGACAGATGGAAAAGAACCGAGTTACCTTAACTGGTGGCCCAGGTGGTGTGTCATCTAGCACATGGGCACAAATGTTGAGGACCTTCAGAAGGTGGGAAAATAGCTGCTCAACCATTGCCACAAATGCACGATCCGACAAGGCTGCCCAGGGTTCCTCCATTTTATGGGTGCCCCCACTAGTGTTAGTGCTGCTGCTGCTGCTGTCATCTTCCCCGGCCCAGGGATTCCGCAGGCATTTAGGAGCTACGGCTGAAATTATGATAACAGTTTACAGCCACATCTCATTGGGGAAACACTGACATTTTAAAAATGTGTTAACTGCCCACCAGCAAGCAGATTGCCACAAAGCAGAAGTGCATCCTGGTGCGCAGAGAGATCCAGTGGAAACCAGGCAGAGGAGAGTAATGACAGCACCATATTAGCCGTCCCCACGGTCAGCGTCCTCCGCTCAGGATCTACAGCAGAGGATGTTGTAGAAGAGGCCGGAGTGCTGCCTGACTGAGACACACTGCAGAGAAAGAGGATCAAAAATACATACCTCAGAAAACCAATACATTTCTATAATGACAAGTTTAAAATAAAAAAAGGGGGTCCGCAAACCTGGGTGTCCTGCCCCTGCTGCGACCGACACTTGAGCGGGAAGAAAAACTGCTCTGGGAGCTTATGTGGCCACAGTGCCAGCCTGTGGTCCACGTGCAGATTGGAAAATGTACAGCCAGGAGGCACAAGGCTTCACAGCAGCCAAACTACAGACGGAGAAAACATGTAAAACACAGTCACACACAGCAGGTTTGCCTGGAGACGGTCTGGTGCAGATCTGTGTGAATATTTCCTGACACAACAAGTCAAAAACGTTGTTGGAGAACTTACAGTGAGAGCTCTGGAGGTAGATGAGGTGAAAGCATGGGAGACGGCAGTGACGACTCTGGACAAGTTGTTCTCCACTGTGACATCGGCCACGTTGTTGGAAAGGTTGAAGCCTCTGTATGTCCTGGTCAAAGAGAGAAATGTTAGAAGGTTTAGAACATTTGTGAAACGTTTCCAACCTCCTCCTATAGCAACTTCAAATATATTGAGTACCACATAAATGTGACAACCCCCCCCCCCCCCGTGATTGTACCTTGTGATTGTACTGACTGTCAACTGCGAGGGAGGTTGTGTTTCATGCATCAGCAGCTGCAGGTAAACAGAACTCTGGTCCCGTGCAATAGCTACGACCGGGTCTGCCTGCCCCTGGTCACAATCAAAGAACAACCTGGAGACGAGCCTGGCGAAGGCCCGCGGGTACGGAAGCGCGTTCGCATGGAAACACAGAGAAACGCTGTTAATCCAAACTCCTGCATCCATGACCAGGAGAACGGCACCGAAAACTCGTACCTGCTGACGGCAGAAGCTGCCACGTGACGAACTCTGGGGTCATCGTCTCCCAACAGCTGGATGACAACGTCGTTTAGGACTCGTTCCTGCAGCCGTAGTCGCTACACGGAGCATCGAATTCAGGAGTGGTTTGAATAACACAAAGTCTTTCAGTTTGATATAAGGAGGTAGTTTGGAAAATTACCCCAGTGTAATGATGATCCCCCTTGTGCAGAGCTTCACTTTTTCTCTCCAGAAAATTAACTAAACTGAAGGGAAGGAAATGGGAAATATTAACTCAAATTCAAGAAAGCCAAGTTGTGTTTTTATCCAAAACGAAAAAGCCGATGATCAAATCTATTCCGTGCACGTGTGTGCGCCGCAGCCTGAGACCAGTTGCCAAGTCTTGAAATAAAACAAGACGTAACCCTGACTGACAACGTCGAAAGCACAATTAAACGTGCATATTGATGTGAATGCCATTGATCATTACCGGAAATCCATCTCGGCCAACGTTTCCAGGAGCTCCGTCCGAACAAGCCAGTAGGAAGAGTCCTTGAGCGCGAACAAGTCCCCAGCAGCCGCAGGCCGAGCTCGCTCAGCGTGCTGCCACACAGCGACATGATGCAGTGCTGGAAGAAGCCGTTCAAAAGGTCAGACCCTCCCCCAGACACAGGTGAGCTCGTTGGCTCGGATCCACCTTACCCTCACTGCAGAACAAGCCATTTTGCAGGTAACTGAGGATTCATCTTTCAGGGCTTTCTGTAACAAAGGCACCAAGTCCACCAGGGACAGAGGATTGCCTGAAGAGGGAGGAGAAAAGAATCAGCCATGAAGGCCTTTCACTACGAGACAAAGCTCCTTGTGCATCCACACCTACTGACCTGTTTTACTCTGCACGCTGGCCAGCCAGCTGTGGATGTTGTAGCGCATTTTACTGAGCGCCGCCTGGATGATGGCTGCACACAAAATGGCCGTGGCTCCTCTGATTTGAGGGTCTCCGTGGTCAATAAAGCCTAGAACGTCACTGATGTACTGTTGCTCTGCAAGGGACCAGAAGTTGAAGTTACTGATGTTTCTGGAGCAGCAGTTCAGCCAATGTAGGAACATACCTGCCTATATTACATGCTGATTTTCTATACATACATAGTCTTGTTTCCAAACTATGGAGCTCTATGCTGCTCCTACCTTCAGCGCGGAGGCCGTCCAGCGGCTCCAGATACAGGGAATTGAAGAAAGCTTCCGGGTGTAAAGCTGCTGCCGCTCCGACGCAGCTGACTGCCAGGGCCTTCACGCTCACGCGCACGTCCCTGTCAGGGGTTAACCCTTGCATGGAGAAGAACGCCAGAGATCAGAGAAGGTTGTAAAATAAACTAACCAAACACATCTTTTTTTAACGCAGAATTTCCTTTGCTTGGTAAAAAAGTTTGGCTTTAACAAGCTCTAAGTATCAAGGTGGAAATATGAAAATATCCATTTTTGTTTTGTATATTTCAGGACTCTGTTCGATTGTGTGATGATTATTGGCCATCGTTGAATTTAAATGATAGTAGACATTTACAAAAACCAAACAGTGGAACGCACTATGGAACCATTTAACATTATTTAATAAGGTTGTGGCAATTATCTGGAACTATGTCAGACTTTCAACAAACAAACAACTATACATATATATATATGGTGTATATATATGGTATATTTTGACTGGTGTGCCAAGTCGCACCATTCCTCTGTCCTGTCAGCAGGAAGGATGCCGACAGAAGCCGTACACAGTGCACCACTGGCTCCGCCCCCCTGTCGGTGTAATGTCCAATGGCACCCTTAATCCGCGACATCTACAGCAACAAAAACCAGGAAGGACGGTGAAATACCGGTTGTATTTGTGTTTTCTTCCTTTGTGGTAAAAAACACATATATGCTGGTCGTACCTTGTTGTCGGGTTCAGGTTCAGGAGGTTCGTCTTTGGGGATGAAACGATCCACGCTGCTGTCCGAACCCTGTCTGTTGTGACCTCTACTTTCAAACAGGTGAGGCTTACTCAGAGCTGCAACAGAAACGAGGATCAGCAGAGGACACGGAGCCTGGCCAACCTGCCCGTCACGCTGCTGAAACATACCCAGTGCCGAGCGCAGGAACGGGTCTGGGGGGTCTTCTTGAGAGGAAGTCGCCGTCCCTTCGTCTTCTTCGTCTTGTAGTGTTCCGATCTGCATCCCAGAATACTGGCTCTCGCTGCCATCCAGAACCTGGTGCAGAAAGAAAGGCCAACTTCTTTAGAATGGATCCAAATACACAAACCAAACCTTGCAATCAAAAAAAGGAAATGCAAGTGCATGCATAACATACATCTATAATCAATCAGTACTGATTTAAGTTTGCTGGGTTGGGGACGGCATAACTCCAAACATCCCAAAAATAATAATAAAACAAAACCTTGAACATTCATAACATGCTTGGATCATTACAACTTACAAACTAATGAGGCATCAGAGAAAGCACAGGGGGAAGGTCTCCACAGGCCGAGCCTTAACACAAGCTGAATCCTATCAGATCTGGTCATTTTCTGTCTGGTAGGCAGTGAGAATTTCATGGTACACGAGGTACACACACATTTCTAGGTTGGGTTCTTTTCAGTGCACAGGAAAACAGTTTTAAGGAAAGCCAAGACTTCCTGTTTAGCCACTAGGGAACCCTTGCACATTCTCCAAAGGGAAGCAAATCTGGAGGATTCATTCGAAAGGTCGTCCCATCCCATTTTTGAGAGGCAATTGCTCAAAGGAGGAAGAGAAAATGGGATCGAACCAGAGGCAGGAGCAGCGCTGCACAGAACCGATGCTCCGCAGAGGTTGTTGGGGTGGGGGAGGGGACGGGGGGCGCAAACATAAAGAGAAAAGCTCCCGGACAAGCATGGGGATCCTGTGGCTGCTCCGGGCCACTCGGCTGACCTTGTCGCTAGTGCTAGAGGAGGAGGTGGCGAAAAGGGAGGAAGAAGAGGAGGTGAAGGAGAAAGAAGAGGACGACGAAGCAGTGTAGTCGCTCTCCGTGGGATCGGGACCCTCGGTGGAAGCTGGCGACGGTGGGGGCAACTCAATCACCTGTGGCGGTGGAGTGCACGACTGCAGGGGTGTGAGGAAAAGGACGGGGGGGTAGAACTGTTAGAAGAAATGTTGATATGAGCGGGAACAGCGTCCGAGCCCAGCCCCCCACGTTCTCATGCTTTCTTTTAGAACACTTTTAGAACGTAACCCACGGTTACGGTCTGCCTGGGGTTTGCCGACAAACAGAATCCATTTAAGCCATTTGTGGTTGGCGGCTACATGATTGTAGATTTGTTCACTAGGCTACAACACAGGGGTAAACAGAGGGGGTTTTAGGCCTTGAGGTTTAGCATGAATCAGCCAAAACTTGGCCAATGTCATCTTTGGGATGGCACAAAGCAACAAAACGTGGGATGTGATCCCTAATTACTTTGTTAACGACCAAGCAATCCAAATTGCACAACCAGACTGACCAGTTCTGCCACATCTGAAGGCGTCACAGCCGAGTCTGGTCCTTCTGTCGTGGTCTGGGAGGAGTCACTGGGTGGGAGAGAATGATCGTAAGCTCCACTTCCTCCTACGGGCCGTCCTTCCTGCGCTGGATTTTCAGGCGTGGCGTCTTCGACCGTTTCTGGAGTGATGTTGGCCCCACAGCTGGAGCTCCGACTGAGCATGTCCTCCTCGTCATTGGGAGACTCGGGAGTGTCTGAAGCGGACGCCCCACCTCCCCTGCCTCCCTGCTCCGACGAGGCACTGAGGTCCACGGAATCGCCGGGCTGTATGGTATGTTGGGATGACCGGGGCTGCTGGGTGATTATGTCCACCTGTGCAGCCGAGGAGTTGTCTGCACCAACTACTGCACCAACGGCTGAAGAATCAAGCAAACAGCGTTTTGATGCTAAAGCACAAATGAACGACCCAGAAATATTTAAGATTTATTCCAACCTGTGAAATAACCAGTTGTGACGTCTGTTTTTTCTGGATCATCCTCCAACGCATCTTCCTCACCAGAGAGCATTTTACCTGGAAACAACAGCTTTCATGTTACTGAAATAGCAGTCTCGCCCCTAACTGAGAATATTTCAAAAGTCTATCAAATTAAATGCTAAGACAATCAAGAAAGAAACTGGAAAATATTCCTACTCCCACCACAGTAATGCTGGGATCAGACTACACAAATTTAGCCGCTTTGGACCCGACAGACCTGTCGCAGAGAGCGGTTCAAAGGCGCTGTCGGACCACAGACATAATGAAAGATTGGCGATCTGGTGTCGAGGACGACGTGGAAAGTTTGGCGTGTGAGAATTGTTTTGCTTTTTCTGCCGAGTGGAACATGTCCTACAATGTGTTCCTAGGCAACACGCATCATCACACGCGTCATCTCTCGGCAACAGCAGTGATGAATGGAAAATACTTGTAGCGAGGCAACTCACTGGTACAAGACACACAAACTGGTGACAGGCCGACCGCCATGAACGAGAAAAAAACATTGTGCAGTCTGATCCAGGCATAAGAGTCCCAGGGGAAGGTACAGGTAAGTCACCTCTATGCTTCCTATGAAGGAGTGGACTGCAGGTAGACCCTCCCCCAGCTGCAAATGGCATGAAACAGGAAGAAGACACAAGAGGGGAAAGAGAAAAGCTTAAAAAGGCTTAATCGGGGACAGTATTAATCGGGAGACAGGGAACATGTTAGCAGGCAACAAAAATAGCTAATGACCAAGACTAGAAGGAAATAAGCGGACAGCAGCAGGAGACCCCCCCCAGAAGCGTGAATGTGTTAGAGCTGAAGCGCACGCTTGTGTTGACAGTACCGATGAGCTCCAGGATGCTGCCAGAACGGGCACGGCTCTCGATGTCCTGGCGAAACACGCTGGCGTGTTGGATGCTGCCGGCAGTGATGAGCACGTGCAAAAGCTCCGGCGGCGGCGTCCTTAACGTCTGCTGGAGGAGTTCCAGAGCTGCCGTGACAACGTTGTGGTCCCAGTGCTGCGTGTAGTGTAGCGTCAGCTCATACACCTGTAGACAAAAAAACTGGAGTCAACAGTCTGGAGAGAACGGAACAGGCTGATGTGTGACCCGAGGGACGTCCCTGCAGGGTCAGGAAAGAGAAGAAGAAGAAGCAGAACAGAACCTGGAGCAACTGTTCGGGAGCCGGCTGCACATCGGCCTCCTTCTGCATGACGCCAAAGCTTCCTTTCAGGCTGATGGTGTTGACTTGCTGCTGCAGCAGAGGCATCAGGTAGCGGAGGGTTAGCAGCACGCCCAGAATCAGGTGGCTGTGGTGCTCCTCGTCTACCGGCACCAGTAGACCTGGAATCCAGCAGATTGGTGGCGTGTGACCTCGAGCCTTTCTGAAAGGGTAACGTGTGAAGGTGCTGGAGTGTGTCCCACCGAGCAGCACGTTAAGGAGCCAGGTGTAGAAGTAGCTGGTGCGTCTGGAGTGTTGGCACACGCTGACCGCTGAGCTCGCCGCCGTCCGTCTGATGGTCGGCGAGCTGGACTTCAGGTTGGCCACAAATGACTTCAACAGCATCTAGAAGAAACACGATTGTTCCCCGATGAAAACAAACCTGCAGGATTTGTGAATTTACTCACGTTTAATGAATGGTGACGCTAATATACGACTGTTGTTATCTCGAACTCTACTGTAGCAGAACTGAACAAAAATACTCAATAAACCACTCCTGACTTTTCTCATTTGTCATCTTGATACATAAATGAGAAGCTGGTTTCTCCGCCTCTGCCTTGTACGGATACCTTGATCTCTCCATCGTTAGCGAAGTGTCCCAGAGCAGCCATGATCTTGGGCATGGCGGCGGCCAGCGTCTCCTGGATGGTCTCCTCCTGCCGTTTGGTAATTCTGGTGAGGCACGGGAGCAGGTTGACCAGGTAGGGTCTGGGTCACAGGTGTCATCGGGGGCGTTGGGAAGCAAACATAGCAAATTAGAAAAGGGACATTTAAAGAGCGGTGCTGCTCAACCATCGCTGATCTTGTTTACCTGCACTTCTGTGGTCGGATCAGGTGGGCCAGCTCAGCAAACCTCCACAAGGCTGCCCTCAGACTCCGGGAGGCACCATTCTTCAAACACATTTATCACTTTAAGGACGGCACTCACTACACAACAGGTGCTTTTTCTAGATGCTCGGGTCAGTACAAACCTTCTAAAAATGGCAAATTTCCCATAAATGACACAGCAACTTTACAATGTTTCTGTATTTACATGTAAATAAAACCAGACCAATAACAGTTACAAAACATGCGTCCAGACATCTTTCCTTACCTTTTTAATTTCTTTATACAGCTCAAGCTGCAGTCGAGGCAGATTGGAATCCATCAGGGCCTGAAGATAGAAATTAAGAGATAATAAACAGAGGGAAGGGACCATTGAACTGAAACTATGCAGAAGACTTTAGATTTAAAAAGGTCTAATTGAACATGACTGTGAGGGCGCAAAGTCCTGCTCACTTTAATGATTCTGTTCAGGCACTCGTCAGCTACCATCCGGACGTCTGATTCACTGTCGTCACTGCAGAGCAGGAACATCTCCATGGCGATGCCGAGCAGTTTCTGAAATTCTGGAGATGTTCTGCTCACCAGGGCATACGAGAAGAGCAACAAAAGATTGTATCACATATACATATACATATATATACCCAATACAACCAAATTGTGAGTACAGTTTTCCTTTGTGGTTACTATATTTACTGTTAGCTCATCTTAAATTCCCACCTCAGAGACTGAGCCACTATGTTTTCACATATTGTCAGGCAGTGCGACACCCTGTCCTTCTTCGTGGTAGCCTGTTCCTTTTTTCTGTCAAAATGCAAAGGAGTGACAGGACAAACAGACGGACAGACGGGAAGAAACAGTCAGAGGGGCTCAACTTAAGCAATGTATAATTATCTGGAATAACCCAGAACAGAGAGAAGTGCAGACACGTGATGACATTTGACAATAGTGTGTGTGGCCTGAGCACCACGGGTCAATATTAGCATTGGAATCATAGTTTAATTTTTCTAATAGTGTCCCAGCTGAGCAGATTTCCAACAGAGTAGCTTAGAGTAGCTTTGTGGCTCTTAAGCAGCTGCCTTGCGACAGTTAAGGGACGACTTCAGTTCATCAGATAGAATCTTACACTACAACCATTCCCAACTCACCGTTAGTGGCAAGTGGCAAACTTTATTACTAGCATATAATAATGTTACAATGACCAGATAGCGAAATTAGCTCATATTAACACTTGGTAACCAGGGAGGCACTGGCGTTTACTGGCTAAGCTAACCGATTAGCATGACGACTGATAGCTTGCTGTGCAGCAGATCCTCGTTATGCAAATATCGACTTACTGTCTTTGGACGATTTCCTCGGCGGTTGGTGGTCCTTGTTGCTGCTGGAATGACTTCAAAGATTCGAAGGCCTTCATCAATTTCTCCATGGTGGCCATTTTAACAATTATCAGTCAGGTTGCTAGCTTGGCTAGCTAATATTTACTATGAGAGCCAAATAGCTAGCCCAGTAGGGACAAGCACGGCCAGCCAAGCGGTGGGTAGTGGGACGAGAGTGATAACACTGCTCGTGACAGCTACCGCACGCTTTCCACCCTTTTCCCGTAGAATATCCCTTATTCCTTCACAATTCTATTTGCGAACAGACAAAATCTTTGTGGATTATTTGCCATCTTTGATGCAGCGCTGCAGTCCGCGACAAATCGAACCAGGAAGTAGCACTATGCGCGAGGTTGACAGAGCTGTGGCTCAAACTCAGTAGCCAATCAAAACGCGCCGTTGTCTTGATTGACATGAGAACCGACCAATTATTGCCAGCGATGTTTCTTTTGTTGTTATCGTTTCTGTCACGGGACCACCAAGTTCCTGACGTCATCGTATCGGAAACAGCATTAATAATAAGAAATATACATTTATACATTTAATTCTTCAACTTCTTGCCTTTACAATGGTTACCGCAGAGCGTTTCTATTAAAGCTTTGTTTTAGAATGAGTATTAGTCATTATCTGCAAATTAGAAATATACAAATATAATGTAGCAAAACTTTCATTGCACTTACACTAAAACGTGTTCCCGTCGTGCCTTTAATTAAAATATTATGTAGTAGAATGATGTAGGTAGAGCTTAATCGACCCCCCCACCCCACCCTCAAATTATTTAAAGTTTTATTTGTGCTTATCCATCAAATCAACTCAATGGTAAAAATTAGGCCAAAACAAATCTCCTAAATATTGAGGATTCCCAACTTCAGCATTGTGGCAGATGAGAGCTGCCAAAGGTGTGAATCAGGCCAATAATGATGGCACAGAAGAGAGATTTTGTGGACGTTTCTGCGACGCTGGAAGGGCCCTGATCTGGTGGATTCTAAAAGGCCAGGGCCATGTTGGCAGCATCCTTCCGGAGCTCATGTGGGAGTTGTGGGAACTTCTGCCATTCCCTGTCAGAATCTGGAGACCAGGTGGAAATCTGTCACATTCCCCGGGTGCTTCCTCATTGGTTGAGAGGGGAGTCGCCATGAGGGCGTGCACGTTAAAGTCAACACCCGCATAAACGTTGGTTTGACAGCTCAACGCTAATTATTATCACAGCCCATTTTCAAATTGCGGCCCCAAGCAAAATAAAAAAGTCTTCACACGTGCTTTTATACAAATGGCAGTGTATTATTTCATAATTACAAATGTCAGATATGGTACAACAACCAGTGATACAACTTGTACAAGATTTAACAATGACTGCAGTGGTTGAACGAAATGACTGTACAGATACGAAAAAAAAACAAAAAACAAAGTTAAATCAAGAAGTTCCAGGCCCCGTTTGAATACCAATAATGCATCTAGCGTTCCCCCGCGCCCGAAAGCATGGCGAGACTGCCTCGCGCGTCTGGACGAAGGGCTGACATCCATTTCTGGGTGGCCTCCATACGCAGCCCGGTTCCTAGAAGCAGACTCGTATTCGCCATGGTGGAGGAAGGCCGGAGGGAAGGAATCGTGTATTCAAACAGGGCCGCTTCAGCTGGTCATCTTGTCATTGATAAAGTTGTTCTCAGATACCAGTGAGATATGTTGGCACTAAGTCATCGTTTACATATACAAGGAACCTGAAGTATTACAAACCAATACATGCGTGATAATAAAACATATGTATTCTTTAAAACAGGCATTACAATGCACTTAGTGCGGACATTCAAAACTGTTGATCTGTTCCTTTATGTCAAGGAATTTTTCTCAGAATGGACGGAATGATAGAGGTTCAAAAGAGGGTGGAGGTGTGAGAACTTAAGTCGTAACTGGCACGTACAGTAAAGGCCGACAGTCTCTCTTCACTTCGGGTTTCAGTGTGGAAAAACAAGCTGGATTTGTTACGGTTGCTTTTTGGCAAAAAAGGTTGAAGACACTTCCTAGAGTCATTGTCAAAGCACACCATATAGGCAATGAAACTAAATACTATTTCTTTACGGCTATATGGATGGTCAAATAATGACAGAGGCATAGGTGGTAAAAACAGTTTCGCTTCCCTGTGAACGTGAGTGTGTTGGAGCTTAGATACACGTTAGAAATATATCATTTACAAGGTTTTTGAGGCTAGATAGCTAAAAGGCTAAAATCTACATAGGCAAAATCAGCTTTAAAATGAGCCTGAGCGACAAAAGAAAGGAAAAAAAACCCAAAGAAAATAATAAACAACGTAAAAAAACAAACAAAAAAAAGCACTCAGCCACGAGCCAGCAAGGTCAAAATGCACACATTCAATTCCTGATTTCTGATGGAATGTGCAGCAGGATCCACTTTCAGACCAAGGCAACCCTTCGACAGTCAAGTTAATGAAAAGAGAGATTAATATGCGTACCATTAAAAAAAAAAAATGTGAGCAAGTCTTGAATTAAAACAAAGAAAGTGACATTCCGAGTCCTTAAAACGAACAACTGTCCTTCAGCACGTGTGATTGAACAAAAGCTGGGTTTGATTACAATGTGCACACAAAGCCAACACGTCTCCATCGGGTATTCACAGCATTAAAACAGGTGGTGGACGAGAGAACCATGTCTGTCCCAACAACGCCAGCACAGCCCCATTCAACCCCAAAGGGGGTCGAACCTGGGAGGAAACGCCACCGATCCAACAAAAACGCACACAACTCCTTCCTTTCCGTCTCTGGACGAGCACGAGCGACCGTCTCGGGTCATTCTCCTCCTAAAAATGCACGTTTGGGTTTAATAAGCGCGTGTTTAACAGGAAAACCTAGAGCGGCGGCACAGAGGCAGACTGGAGGATCCAGGGTGGACGCTAGCCATTGGACGTCCCCGTCCCCGTCCTCATCATCATCATCATCATCAGCGGTGGTTGAAATGTTTCTCTAATCAACCCTCAAGGCGTTAAGATGTTTCACTAGATTCTGCGCACATGAAACAATGAACAGGCCGAAGAATATGCAGGGAAACGCTGGTTATCAGGGGGAGGGAAACGTAACAGACTAACGGACTAACGGACTAAGGACACACTGCCGGACCCCCCCCCCCCGGGGTGAAGGTGGTGAGCCATTCGCAGCTTATTAGACATTTCTGCAGAGTGCCAGATGAGGACAATTCCACTTTCTGAGGATTTCTTTTTCGACTGTGTGAGAAAAATCTCTGCTAGAATCCGGCCCATGCAGGTTGCTAAACAGCCCGGAGCGACGGGACTGAGGGGTTAGTGTGTACATTTAATTATTAAAAAAATAAAATAAAAACCCCAAAAGGAAATCAAAGGGGGCGGGTGCAGAGCGAGACAATGCACGGACAGGCTCGGCCACGTGGCGCGAACACAAACACGGAAAAGTGGGACTGGAGCTATTTTTCCACCATATATTATTTGGATCTGTGCCCGAGCCTCAGGGGTCACCTGCCACATGGGCACAAAGGAAAATCTACAGCTCATTGAATAAAACCAATAAAAAGGCCTTATGCTACATCGAGAAAAAAAAAAAAGACTTATGATACTGTGCTTTTTAAAAACTCACCTCATTATATATTATCCATACTCATTCCAAAAAAAATAAAAGAAAATAAAATAATGTAATGTATGCATTCAAGTGGTACTTTTATGGCTTTTTGTACAATACAACCTTTAGTGAAAATATACATCTAGACATAAATTCAAGTACAAATGTACAAAATGTTTTAAACTCATACTTTTTTTCTTTAATTATAATACACTTTTAATACAGCTCATAAATACAGGTCAACATTCACTGAGTTCCTAAAATTTGCGCTCGGTTCGGAGTTTGTGGTGAAGCTGAGGGAGTTGGGCGGAGGAGTGGTTTAAAGTCGCGAGGGCTCTTCGATCTCGTCGTCGCTGTAACCGCTCTTAAAGCACACCTGGGGAGGAGCGAGAGGGAGGTCAAACCACCGACGCCGCTCCGGCGCCTCGCAACGTAGCGCCACGTGGCGCCAAGAGGAGGTTAAAGAAGCAACGGAAGCGAGGGTGCAGGGTGGGCGCCGGTACAGATCAGAGCGGCGAGCACAGACAGACACATTCCCTCAAACGTGGTTAAGAACGAAGAGGTAGACTCGCTGAGGAAATGCTAGCAGAGGGGGAAATGAGACGGGACTGACAGACAGGCCTCATGCAAATCAAGCCGCGACCAATAACCGAGGGCTCCGTCACGTTTGTTGGCGTTCGTGCTGCGTTTGGATGAGGCCTTTGGGGGGAGAAAAGAAGGAAAAGTGCAGGTACCTTTAGCCCCCACCCCCTCGGACCGTTGGCGGAGCACTAGCACTTGCCTCTCTTCTGAACAAGCGGTAGAAGAAGCCCCTCTTTGGTGGAGGGTTGGGCCGGTTCACGTCCAGGTCTGAGCACAGCTTCCCGTCCGTCTCGTAGATGTTGATTTCTTTGAAGCACTCCATCTCGATCATCTGCAAAGGCGTCAGACGAGTTATTCGTCCTGATCTACGACGATTTACATCACATTAGCATCAATTAATTACTTTACAAGAGTTATTCCTGACACAGCTGTCCGGAGTTTGACTGATGACGTCATAAGAGTCGGGTGCAGTACCTCGTTCTGCCACGGGATGGAGACACTCCCTGTGACAAACTTGTGGTAAAAGTCATCATCGGTGGGGTCGAGGTTCACGCCTTTGACAGTGGAGAACTGCTCGATGTCCAAGACATCTTTGCAGTAGACAGCTCGAGGCTGCCAGGGAGACACGCAGGAAGAGAAAAAGAAAAGAGAAGAACGGTGGAGAGGCATGAGGCAACGGCAAAAGAAGCCCAATGTGGATGAAACCGATTTCAAATCTGCCTTGATATATGGATACACGATGCTTTCTCTAGTAAGACTTCATGTGCCTGAGATCCCATCCACTTCGCTTTTCTCAGTCTGGTCCAAATGTCCAGATGATTTAAAATAGAGTCCCAGATAACACAATCTACTTTTAACTGCTGATTTAACCTCTAAGGTCAAGCACTCGCCTTTACTGGGGCTATTTATGGCTCTGAAAATGCAACACTTCTCTTTGAAAAAACAAAACATTAAGTGCAGGCAAGACTGACGGACGACGGTGGGGTCTATTCCACTGAAACACACACCGTCACTTCTGTCTGAACAGCAAAGGTGAAAAATGGTCAATTTGAACCTTTTTTAACGCAGCTGTACGCGTTATATTAGCGATAACTGCCATAAAGAACATCCTTATGGACAGATTTTGCCCCCTAGGATTAAAAGCGTAGCTGGAAAGTGCTTGTTTACTTGTAACAAAGGCATTTCCTGTGTCCTGCTCAGTGACGTTTTCAGTCCTGTTCATACACTCTGCCTGTTCTTACATCTGGGCAGAAGGGTGGGTCCAGCATGTTGGCCTCCAGCCTCTTAAAGTTGATGTTTCTGAAAATGGGGTGTTCCTTGACCTCTGTGGCCCCTCGACCCTGGCAGCCCAGTCGCTCTTTGGGGTCCTTGGCAAGGAGCTGGCACACAGGAGAAGACGGGAGAACGTGCACGATTAGCGACAGCTCAAGATTTTTAGTGTCGTCGCTCCAAGAAATCCAAGATAATATTTATACTGCACCCTCAGAAGTACACATAATCTGGTATGTAGGTTTAGAGCTGCACACTTTCAACAATCTACACACAAAAGCGTTCCTAGCTTCTCGGGCTCCTTTTCTTTCCATTTCTTGCAGCAGATTTGCTGCCCCGGCCCAACTCCTCCTCTCTCAGGGGAGTCTTTGAAACTGCTGAACCTCGCAAGGGTCAGAATGTTCCACCGCGTCACACAAATAAACGTTCCGCCCCATGCCGCTCCGACGCACAGCAGCCCGGTCACTTCCTCTCGGGGTGTGGAAGCGCCGGATGGGGAGTCAAACGCCGATGGGAACGCGGCGAGCCCGGCTCTCATTTCAGATCCGCTCATCTAAATCCTGTGTTTGTATTTTAAGATCAGCTGCAGTTACGGCGCAGTCGCAGCGACCCCTCAGTAATCTGTTCACATAATCAGCCCTGCGGTTACTTTGCATAATTTTGGGATTTATCCTCTGCATGTGGAAGAATCTCCATGGATTCTGTCGTCAGTGTAACAATAATGTAACAGTAAACAGGCAGGCCCAGTGAACAACAACACACAGCCCATGATGTCAAGTTGTTTGTCCTCTGGTGGTCAGAGGCATTAAAAAATAGCGTCTCCCTACGAATAGGGAATCAAACACACGGTTTCCTCCTCATTCCCAGTCTGGCATCACTCCTCTCACCTGTCGGCAGATGTCTTTGGCCTCCTCTGAAAACTTGTCGGAGTACTCCTCCAGGTCCTCGCGCACTCGCCGGTCCACCTCCTCCCTCTTGACGCGCTCCTTGCGCTTGCGGAAGGGCGACTGGCCCTGTATCATCTCGAAGATCAGGCAGCCCAACCCCCACCAGTCCGGGCTGAAGGTGTAGCTCTCGTTCTGGATCACCTCAGGAGCTAAGCGGAGGAGAGGGAGAGTAACGCGAATCGGACCCAGAACAAATCCGATTGTGTTGCCTTCAAAGTGACAGAGGAGTAATCACCCATGTATCCGACAGTGCCCACTCGCCCTCGTATCGTCTCTCCTTCGGGGATTTGAACAGCAAGACCCAGATCTGAAATCCGAATGTGTCCTAAACAAGAACGAGAGATGAGACGTATCTCAGTGCGGTGGACAAATTCAAAGATGTTTAACTGGAAAAACAATCGGGTCAAAGGTCAAAGCCACAGTGTCACAGGAGTGATGGAGAGGAGTTTCCAAATAGTGTTCCGGGGAATAAAATGGGGCGAGAAACATGGACTTTAAACACTCTTAGCCAACTGTTGACATGTTAATCGAATTCCCTGCACACGCAGCGCGCCGACACGTGCAATGGCTCCCAACAATACTAAAACGTTGGAACGTACCGCGATCGTCCAGCAGGATATTTTCAGGCTTCAAATCCCTGCAGGACAGAAAACAAAAACAAGACACGTTAGAGGGTCGTTCCGGGGCGACGCCTGAAACGTCTAAACATTGAAGCCAAAACTTTCAGCCCCTCGCTCGATATGTGTGGCACATGCAGGGCAGGAGCGCCATAAAACGGGGCGCGTGAACAACAAATAGGAGCTACAAAACCGTCGGCTATTTGGCGCTCGCGTTCCCTCAAAGCCACAAAGACGCCAGCTGTTTTCGCTGCGGATGACGTGTCTGTAAACAAGGCTTCATGGGAAATATCTGTGGCCTTCCGTTCGATCGAGAGCTGCGAAACAGATTCCAGACATTTGTGTTTGGGGCGTGCGCGCGCCCTGGGGCGCGTCCCAGCTAACCTGTAGACTATCCTCTCGCGGTGCAGGTCTTCAAGGCCACAGCAGATCTCGGCAGCGTAGAAGATGGCCCTCTGCTCGTCGAAGCCCGAGTTGCCCATGTTGTAGATGTGAAACTTTAAATCGCCGCCGTTCATTATGGTCAACACCAGGCACAGCGCGTCCTTGGTCTCATAGGCGTACGCGAGACTCACCTGGAAATGGGAGGAGAATTCTGTTAGGGGGCAGGAAAAGAGCTGCGGAGTCAGTCAGGGAGGGAGGACGAAGGAAAGGTGCCGTAGGACGGGTGATGGGAGGAATCTGGCCGCTAGCTTTAGTCCGCCGGAGCTGCAACTCCGAGCACCTTTTGCTCATTGCCTGGATTTTTAACATTTGTTTGTTTGTTTTTCCAATATGGCCATCCATCTCTTTCACCCCTTCGCTCCCAGCATCTCCCCTCGACTGTCCTACGCTGGGGGTCACTGACATGCAGGGTGAAATGTGTGTTTGCTGTTGTGTACAAGCAGGATGTTGCTGCCATCAGGAGCAATCCCATCTGCTTCCAAATACGCGGGACGCAACGGACCGCGAGATGGGACAGGAAAAAAAACCCTCAACACACACTCGCACATGAAGCACGAGAATATAATAAACACCTGAGTCGTCCTGAGGGATCCCGTCAACAATAAAACCTACAAATCTGCTGAACACGCAACTGAATCAGTTTGAACTGTTTACTGTGAGCGCCTGTTGTCATCCATCAAAGTTAAGGTGGGAAATAGATGAACCAAGCACCCGTTTGTAAAACAGTTTCACAACATTTGCAATAACAGCTGCCAATGGGCCTCGAATTACACACACACACCCCCACACATGGAATATGTTGATAGTTATGGAAGGTACAGTAAGCTGCAGCGTGTATTGACTAATAGAATGATCCGCTGATCAAAAACGGCAAAGAAGAATAGCAAAACAGAAATGAAGGGTTTGAGAGTGCACTTGACTCTTCTCCTTGCTACCGCTATTTGGTCAGTGTTGCTAGGCAACAAAGCTGCTCTCATAGGTAGAGAGGCACATGAAGAGTCATCAGTTCTGCCTGCAGCAAAGAGAATGAACACACACAATCATGTGCCAACCCCAGGTGACAAAAGCTGCAAGTCTGAGGTTTTAAGCCAGCGTGCGTGAGCGTGTGTGCACGCATACCCATACACGTTTCTCTGCTTTCCAGCAATATCTTTTAGCATGCTCAAATCTATCATTTGTGCATATTCCTATACTGTCGAACGTAAATTGTCATGCGGTGCTTTTGGTACAGCATGGAGGAAAAAAAGCAAAAACAGGCGACAGTTTTTAAAGAAAAAACAACCTCTGCATCACAGAAGCAACATCCTAATAAGTCCATCACAGATGCATGTTTGTTGATGTATAATGGGGTTTTTTTTGTTGCTTTCAGGAGGGGGAAGCAGCAGCTGATCTGAACAGGACCAGGTGGCCCTGAGGACCACATAAACACATGCATCAAGAGGATCGGACTGTTTTTGTCCCAATTTTCCCACTTCCTGACAAACTCCCAATTATCTAATGTCTTCTCGGATTGTCTCAGCAGAACATTCTGTGGTCTGAGGTGTGGCAGGAGTGGATTTGTCCCCATAATTGGCTCTGAAAACAGTCGGGGCCTAACACGCGTAAATATTAGCTCTGTTCAATATTTACAACCAAGATCTTCTTGTTTGTGGGGAAAGCCGAGGACTCCTAAGCCACGGCTCTGGGAGTTGCGAGGTGGAAGGAAATGTAGCCAATCAAGAAGTGAGCTGACTGAGGAACGAGGAAGACAGAGGTGGAAATAAAAAAATAAACATGTTGGCGCTGCCACCATGATTGTCTCAACTGTCTCTTCCTTTTTTTTGGTTTGGTTTCCCCTTAAAAACAGTCCCCAGACCACCATCATGCCCTCTTCTTGTCTGTCCTCCTCCAGTTTGCTTGTAGCCTTTTTCTGGATGTTGCCATGTTTTTCCATCCCTTTTTGTTAGATCACCTGTGATCACTCCAGATTTCCGGCTCAGAGGACGAGATTCCGGATCTACAGTGTGATTGTTTTTATCTTCACGTGTGGGGTCTCTTAAGATGTAGAAAACCCTCATGCATGTACCGGTACCCCGCATTAGATATTCCCTCTCTTCCCTGTATCAGATCTCTACATTTTCTGTTTCCCTACATCTAGTAGTAGTTTCTATTAACCATCGTGGAGCCTCTTAATCTTCTGAATTACTTCTAGTAGAGTATAAACAAGAGAGTGCTCTCATGCAAACAGACAGAAAACATGCACAGCCGTGGCAAAAAAAAGGTCAGATTTTTAAAATAAATGGAGCGTACTTACAACAAAACTACTGTTAACTTTTTCTAAAATGCGTTTTTCGTTCAGCGCCATTGCTTCGCCCTTCCTTTTCTTCACTCGTTTTTTTTCCAGCTTTTTACAGGCGTACATCTTCCCGGTGGCGCGCACTTGGCAGGCACAAACCTGGAAAACAAGCAACGAGGCAACGTGACGACATGAACAAACTCACTTTGATGCGCGACTAATGGAAGCTGTAATGTGTCAGGCCGCAGATTTCTCCACTCAGCATGACCTTAGCCAGGATATAAACAGCGCTGCATTAACTAACTGCTAAAAGCTGCTTGTAGCCGCCTGAATAATTGACATCTCATTTCCAAACTTGCTGCATCGAGAAAACAACTACAGCCGCTTACATTGTGAATACCCCCGCAGTACAGCGTCAGCTGTTCCTACTTCGTAAGCACTGTGCCACTCACCTCGCCAAATCCACCTTTCCCGAGTACTCTGTAGTGTCTGAAGGTATTTTTGGTTACTGGTTGCCTAAAGGGAAGGAAAAGAAGACAACAAAAACTAAATGAGATTGTGTTGTGTTGCAGACGGAGTATTGAACTAAATATATTATTAATCAAACCTGATGGCTGCTGTTTCTTTGCCCGTCCATTATGCAAATCATCATTAATTATTTCTCACACGCAAACACTGATTGGCAGGACAATCTTTGTGTTTATTTGCCCCTCCTCCTCCTACTATACCCCTGCTTTGTGCGAGGGCTTTTTTTGGTTTCTGGTTATCCTCACGCCAGGTTGATGATCTGCATGCTTTGTTTTCAAGAATGATGAGTAACGATAATTGCAGCTGTAAACCAGAATGGGAATAGCTGGACACTAATTAACTCCATTTGCTGACTCTTAACACGGTGCAACACGGGGCAATAAGCCAACCGTTGCTCCCAACCATCCAGCAGGTGGGAACAAGCATGTTTTAGATGTTCCTGCTCCACCAGTACAGGATAAAGCCAGTCAGTAACCTACAGCTGGCTGAGGAGCCCTTTTGACTTGCAAAGTCCTCAAACTTTTGAATGACCACTGTACTTTAAGCAGAGGTTTATTAGATAAGGAAATAAAGGCAGTTTGCTGCAACATTTGCATGACATGACAGTATAACTGCACCTCATGAGCACCCAAAGATGAGGAAAGTGAGAGCCGGGCATGAATGTTAATTGTAAGTTATGTAAGGCTTGAAAGACACAAATCTCTGACCCTTACATGACTTAAGAAGAACTGCAAACATGTGTTTAACAACACCTATTCCACCAGCTGATGAAGCTCGATAAGAGCGAAAAGGCCCAGAAAGTGTGGACCCACAACGATGTACCCTATTATTTTGCTCGGAAAATGAATACAAGAAGTGGCAGTTTATTATTATTAGGAATAAGAAACTAAATGGATGATCCAGGCAGCAGTTGTTGGTAAATGCTCATCTGCAGTGTCTACCCACCTCTCCAACCATTTCCACTGCAGGAAGCGAGAGAAGTACATGGACTCCTGGAAGGAGGAAAATGGAACCCCACTCAAATAATCACGAACTATTCTGCAAAGACAGAGAGAAGGGCGATGACGAGATCACTATGGAAAGGCAGACATGCAGAGACAACGTGAGGGAAGTCTTCCTGGTAAAACAAAGCGGCTCGTCATAGTTCTGGTGGGGGGTTTTAACGTGAAGAGAAATTTCTAATTGTTCAGACTACCATCGTGTGTTTTTGAGTATGTGAGTTTATGGATATTTAAGCTTTTAGCTGGACGTCGTTACATCAGAGTAAAAAAAAGGCAAAATGTGTCCAGAATTTGTGGAAAACAGGAGGTTTGCAATCTCACCTCAGCTCGTGAACGTAGGTGCGACTCTTTAATTTATGAGATCATTCATTAGATATACAGAGGGGTAAAAGGGACATTTGTTGATGGAGGGAAGAAGTGCAGGAGGCGGCTGTGACGGTGGCGTCCTGACCTGTCACTCCACTGAGAATTGGAAGAACATGACTGTTTGACATGACCCTGCCAGCCTCACACACTGCTGTCTTTTTTCCACAGCTTTGGCTACAAGGTCTGTTTGACTTGAACAAATATCATCATTAACACCAGCCTTCTGAACACACGTCTCTTTTCTCTGTCTCAAAATCAGCGAGGAGAGTTCCACCCTGCTGATTATATACGTACTTATATATGACGCATATTGCAGAGGGCTATATAGACACATCACATCCTTCCACTGTGGCCTAAATGCCAAGGAGATGCTCATTTGGGGATATTTTCCCTGACCGAGTCTGAGAATTACTTCATCACCGAGGAGGATGAGGAAAGCTACCTGTGGTTTCCACCAGCACTGGGGTGGCTGTTCTTGGAACGGGCCTTGAGACCAGAGAGTTTCCACAAGTGGAGCACCCTCTGCTCTGTAAAAGAAAACTAACATTATGTCATCACGGGGTGCAGGAATGTGGTGCGTTGGATGAACACGCATCCCTTCTTTCCAACAGAAGAGTCCGACGGGGGTTTAGGGAAAGTTACAAGCGTAACTTTTATTACGCTGCGAGTGCGCGGACGCTAGCCCGGCCGTGAGTCCAGTAAAGCAGGGGCCTCGTCCTGTCTGGGTCGCAGTTATGCGTCAGCCAGACACCACTGGGAGTTGAAATAAACATGGCTACAATATGGCTTTTGTTATGTGTGGGGAAGCGGTGGAGCGGAAGAGAGGGGAAGAATACGTGCGCGGCCCATTGTCAGGCCCACTGATCTCCCAAACACCCTCGTATCCGCACAAGTCGCAATTTCATGACGTAACCACATGTTCCACTGCAGCAGGAGAAAATCCATGAGTGAGCTCATGTGTGCTCGCTGCTTGTGGGTTCGCGGCCCAGCCAAAAGTCGCGTTTCCACGTGCAGCACCACGCTTTCCTACAGGCTTTCCCCTCAGATGACAGGAAAAACAAGGTGTGAGCTCCTCATCTGGGAATAACAGAACAAGGGAAAATAGAATTTCCCAAATGGAATATAAACAATAATGATAGTGGAAGGAGTGATAAAAAGGAATTCCATTCAAGAACTACCGCTGCTCCTGCTGTCAGAACAGCCCGCTCGTCTTCCCTTTTGACTGCTCGCGTCTTAAAAGGCAGCGAAAGGATGAAGGGAAGGGTGGGAATACATCTGGTCTAACAACTGGGATTCTAGCTTCTCCTGAGTTCCTCCTAGTAGATTCCCAGATCTCCTTGAGGAGAAGCTAAAGTGAATTCTAATGTGGTTACAGCATTTCCTAAACAAATTTGTGTGCTGGTGTGGTCAAAATGTCCAACTCCGTCCGACATGAACTGACAAAAACGTGTCTCTTGTACGAAAACAGACAAAAAAAATTAGAAAAATATGTACGAATAATTCAAACACTCGCTCTCCTCCAAAAGGAGCAAAAACTCATTTTTAGGTTTGTTTGTTTTTTTGACTTTCGAACCAAAACAACAGATACAATATAATGCCAGTTACGTTCATAAAAACAAACATGCTGAAATTGTTGGTATGAGATGTAAACGTGATGCTAATTCTTCCTTAATTGGAGTTCATAAAGCATGATTCAGCCGACGTCCTAATGAGACGTGCGTTTGGGGTAATAATCCCCCGTCTGTTTGGCTGCTCCTGGAGCAGGAAGCAGAAACACCTGCAGGTCTGTGCGTGCGTGTGTGTGTGTGTGTGTGTGTGTGTGTGTGTGTGTGTGCGCGCGTGGGGAACACTGAGGTGACTGTTGTTTGAATGCCAGCCGTCCGGATGCTCTCTTTGCCCACTCTTTTTCATTTGCCTCCACTGTGCTTCTGTTTGCACGTCTGTGTGTGCCGGCGTATAATAGTGCAGTCAGAGGCGGCAGCTGCCTCAGCATCACCGGTAACGCCGCGCTGCTCCGGCCTGAACCCGGGTTTTATTTGGAGGGGGGCGTCGTCTGTTGGCTCGTCAGTGTAAAAGGACACAAAAAAACAAGTTCCTCATCCGGATCTGCTCCACAATAAAACACTCTCTTCAACACAGAGACCAAAATGAACGATCGTCCCTCCCAAAATGAGGAAATGGCGCCGGAAAACCTCAGGTGTGCAGCGTGTGGATACGTACTTGGTGCAGTCATCAAAGAGCTCCTTGCAGGGACTCTGTTCCAGCCTCTCCCGACACCCGGCGACCACTTCCAGGGGTATGTCAGGCAGATGGGCCGCCGACTTCAGGGAGAAGACAGAAACGTATCAGTTGCCTGAAGCTTTAGGACATCGAGGCGCTGCTGGTGATCGGGCTGCATTGTTGACTGGCTCATCTCCAGCAGCGAGCAGTTGTTTGTATGTAGGGATGTGCCACACGCTCAATCTATTTCCTACTGCTCCTTTGACCTTCTTCCTATGGGACCTCACTTCCTGTCAGCTGACCAGAAAACTGCCTTTTCTATCGAACGGAACCCTTTCCCAGAGCAATTGTGTTGCTGCGTCCCAATGAGATGACGTGATAACACTTTGGCCATCTGCTCCGCTGCTCTTTACAAGCCGAGGCACCAAAAACCAGCCTCAGTGGAGCTGGACTTCATATTTACTTCAGGTAAAATATTAAAGAGTCTTCTCTGAGGAGGAGAACTGGACCAGCTATTTCTTTTAATTCAGTGTCAAACAGAATAAAGAGAGGACATCGCGGTTGTATCACCCTGTAGTTGAGTTTGACAGGATTAGTAAGACAGAAGCTTACCCCATTATTGAAGTATGTGTCTAAAAGATTCAGTCCACAGTCCCTCCTCTCTTCGTCAGGAGCGAGCTGGTACATCGCCTGTCGGGAAGAAACCCAAGAGTGAGGAGCCGCAGCGGCATAGGAAGCTGTTCAGCCATCTTTAATAACGCAGCGCCGAGCCGGGTCAGAGAGAGACAGGCGCCAGATGGCAGAGAGGAAGGATGGGACGGAGTAAAAAGAAGAAGAGGTTGGAGGGGTTAATCACAAAAAGAGGGTGGCGGGAAAAAAAGGAAGAAAGCTGATGAATGGCGAGATGTGTTGAGGGGCGAAGCGTCTCATTTCCACCCAGGCAGCAAACTGCCACCCGTGGTCGTCTTCACGCCTGGCGTGTACATCTGTCACCTACCGGGGGTGCAGCTTTCATCCCGATCGCACCCGCGCAGATTGTGTTTTTGGTCAAATATGGCCGTGGGCAGGGAAAAGGTCGGCGATTTGTCGATTTTGTTTGAAAACACGAACCTCGAAGCACCGAAGCTGTCGGGTGACATTTCCAATAAGACCGGCGGCGGAATGAACTTCACACATCTCTCCACGTCTGATATATTTGTCAGCCAATGCGATTAGGTTTAATTACGTGTACCTGCATGTGCACGTCTGCCCCGCCGCTGGTTCTAATTAAATGTGCCGTTCCACATTTTCCTTTCTCGCATACCTCCGGGGGAACCGAACACATGCTTGGGCCTGTGTTTGCCTGCTTGCACTGGGGACCTGCGACTGACGGGGGCTTGATCTCATGGAGAACTGCATAGAGGAAGGGGAGGGGTCCGCTCTGACAGCCCGTCTAAGACGCTAATCACCCCCCCCCCCCCATGACCCCATGCTCCTGATGGCCAAGGGTTGGGGTTAGAAGAACGCATCTTACCACAGCATCCATGAACTCGATGCAGCGCTTCAGCTCCGGCCGGGTGTCGCAGTACTGACGGAACAGCAGCCGGCCGATGGGCTGCTTTTCACACAGACTGGTGTAGTCTCTCTCTGAGGAGGGAGAAAGAGCGCAGAAATGTCATTGTTTCGCGTGCAAAATAATACTTGGGGTTTCTAACTTTGCAACCATCGGCAGCCGTTGCGCAAATGGAAAGTAGAGAGGAGCAGCCGGTCCTTTTCTGAGGCATGTAGCCTGTGATTAGCTCACGCTAAATGCATAGCAGCTCCGATCTGACTTTAACTTTTAATTCCGTGATTCCTTTTATACATTTTCCACATATTCTTTTTCAATGATGTGAATCACACAACCCACCTAATAATATGGACGTTGAATGGATATGGTACAATATTGTACAACAGTGTTATTAATTTCTATCAGCGTAAAAAGAGCTTAAGAGGAAAAAACAGTGCGATTATGATATCCGTCTTCTGGGAAGATGCTGTGTGTGACTACTGTGCAGCTGGCTGCAGCCCATTAGGACTAATGACATCCATTTGAGTCATATTTCCTTTGGTAGCAAATGAGGAAGAAGATGCAGAACATTTTCCATAATGGGCTGACAGAACGAACACACACGAGATAAACGCACAAACAAAAATAGACGCACGTGACACGGGGGGGGCAGAGTGAAGCATGGGCCAGGCCCTGATGGCTCCAGGATGACATCCCACCATAGATCAAAGCCTTAACGGCAGCCATGAGCTGCGGCGTTTATTGCACAGCAGCGTTCCCCTCCGCTTCCCATCGAGGCTCAGCAGCCATCACGGCTGCATTCGAACCCCAGCCATGAGGTTAGCTCGTCTCATTACACAACTTTCCGCATCTATCCAGTTCTGACAGCCCATAAATGGTGGCCACCGGCTAAGGCGCATCTTCAGGTTGGAGTCTCTGCCTAAATATTCCAAAAGGAATGCTTCAAAGCCTTTCACAAAACTCTCCGGGGTCTTTAACTGTGTTGCCCCGCGCCTCCGACGCAGCCTTTAGAGTGGAATCCTCGTGGTAGAAGAAACCAGCTCCGTCTTATATACGAGATAAAGCAGGAAAAGCAACTCAGTGGAGCCAACTTTAATCCCCCAAAATGGTCGGCGTGCAGTTTATTTGAACTTTGGAGTTTTATTCACCCGGCCACATGAAAACAATCACATCCAGGCAGTTTGATCAAGTAACCGTGTGTGTGTGTGTGTGTGTGTGTGTGTGTGTGTGTGTGTGTGTGTGTGTGTGAGTCACTCGTTTACGTCTTTTCGCATAAATGTGGTCGGACGAGCCACCAACGCCGATCTTGTTTGCCTGCGTGACTTTTGTTGGGCAGACTGAGCCTAAATAAGACAAATTAGAAACTTAGAGGAAAAGATTTGCCGTCAAGGAAACGTCAGCGTTTGAATCACGAGCAACGCAACAGAGACAGTAACAAACAGATTTGTTTGTTTGTTTGTTTGTTTGAGCGGACCTTTTCCCTCATGGCCTTTAGCTTTGGCATTATCAGCACAACCATGGGATTAAAACCCTGATTCTAGATTACAGTGAGCCCTTTGATGGGGTTTCAGTGGGTCTTTTAAGAACTGGTTGAGTGGCACTGATTTCAGGAAACACCATCCCCCCCCCCCCCCGAGACTTCGACGGCTCGGTCACTCGCTGCAGTAACAAATTCCAATTTACAAAAGAAACAGACAGTAATTTGCAACAAATGTGTGAGCTGTTCTGAAAAATGACGCCATTAGCGGCTGGAGGCGCGTCGTGTGCACATGTGAGGGGCCGTTACCGGTTCAAACTGGAGACGATTGTCCCGGCTGTTCTGTCTGTAATCTTCTGTCAGTGTGCAGACATGTTAATAGCACATATATGGTGCTGGCACTTGGCAACAATCTATACCTTGAATACGTGAATGCTTTTAGCATCTATGTTTTCCTAGCTTGATGGTAAACAAGACAATTTTCTTGAAAAGCCCGTTTCTGCAGGGCCAAGAGCAATTAATGTCAAACTACTGACAAAATGGGAAAATGAAGAAAAACATACACCTTTTTTCTGTGTAAAAACACCGGATTTTATGGAATATTGGCAAAGTCGGACACACAACGTTTACTGTGTCGGTGGCTGTAAATATTTAAGCGTCGGGACAAAATGATGAGGCCACGTGTGATCGTTTGTGTGTTCTTTAAACCCATTCCTGTTTCATAAACTCCACATTCCTCTTTTAATGTCGAAATTCCTGCATTCAGCAAGCGAGTCAAAAACAGCTAAAGAAAGCGTGCTTTCTGCGGCGTGTTTGGGTGCACGGGTGCGCGTCCAAGTCACTTCTGGCCTCATCTGCACCGGCTACGGAAAGTATTCACACCCACTTAAGTTTTTCACTATTTCTTATGGTGAAGCCTCAGGTCAAAATATCTTTTAAATGCCCCCCCCCCTCACCAATCTACGTCCAGACTCGGGAGGACAAACCCACAATTGTAGAAGGTTTGACAGAAGAACTGAGGTATTGGCACCGTTTGCTGTCACACTCGCGCAGGTCATCAAGGTGCACGTGTGTTGCATTAAGTGGGTGGGGCCTGATTATGAAGGCACACCTGTCTAAATACGATCCCTGAGGTTAAAGGTGCTGCCCGAAGAGACAGAAGGAAGACACCAATGTGGGCGGGCCCAGAACAAACCGGCTCCATTTACTGTTGCTACGAGCTCAGCGGCCTCCATCATTGTTGTCCGGCCACAGACCGGCAGAGCCGCGAAGCTTTGCGATCAAGTTAATTAAGCTGTGTTTTAAGCCGACGGCCAATCTGGACGTGTACTGGTGGGCTTTGAGACGCAGCCAGCAGTGATCCGAAGCGACGCGCGCGCACGGAATAACATAAACCAAAGGGACCAGAGATGGAGGTAAACAGAAAAGCAAAGCGGAGCTGGCGGACACGGTGTCTGCTGCTAGCAGAACATAATCTAAAATTCTTAGAGACTCGTCAAGGCGAAGGTCAGATGCCTGACACCGCCGAGACATAACAAAGGACCTGCTATCACTCACTGTGATGAAGCGCTCCGTCACGGGCCGTGCGCGCGCACGTGCGCGTCTCCGCTCACAGGTGCGCGTGCTTATTTCATGTGCCTACGGTGTGTTTAAGCAGGCACGGGGGATTATCCTGATCCAGCGCTCGGAACGATGGGGAAATTACGCAATCGAGTCCGCAGCAGTGACGTATGTGACCCTCAGCAGCTGCTGCAGGAGCGTCCGCACTCGCTCCTTTAGGAATCCTGTACAAAGTTCTGATGGAGATGGGGAAGATTTACACTTAAATTGGCAATGGCCACGCTTTTCCACGCGCCAAGTGCCATTTTTGAGCAGGTTAGCGCTGACACGCGCATTCGGATTTATGATAACCGACAGATTAATGTACGATGAGACCAAAAACAGCAAATTTAAATAACAATTATGGCTGAGGGCGGAATTTATGCGCACGTACACCTTTTTCACTCACTCCAGTCCTTAAGAGATCTTTTCTCTAGTTGTTAATCTCTCCCTCTCTTTCTCTCTCTCCAAACAGACAAGAGGAAGGCAGAGTATGTGGGGGAGGGTAGCATTGCAATCTCTGACAGAGATAGCTGTGACGCACTAACACATGCACAGGCGTGCGCGTTCGGAGACACACACACACACACACACACACACACACACACACACACACACACACGCCGCTGTGGCATTCAGACCACTAGGGTGCATGTGTTGATTGTGGGGAGGGGAGAATAATGCAGCCCAACAGTGTGATCTTTGTCTGGGAGAATCAAGTGAAACCTGGACATGGAAAAAAGGAAGGAAACTGTAGCGAGGACGTTTGGGGTGTGTGCGCGCGCGAGGCCGCAGACGTCACGCTAAAAGAGTTTGCAATCAAGAAAAAGCTGCACAAGCAGGTTCCCTGACTCGCACACACGCTCCCCGTTTCCTGTCCCCTGCCTGTAACTGCGGGTGGAGACGGGTAGCGAAAGGAAGGAAGTCCAATCTCAACTTCCTCCCACAGTCCGTCCCACCCCACTACACAGCATGGCACCGACTCTTCACGCTCGTGTGGTCTCACCAATGGTGCGGCGTAGCTCCTCGCACTGGCTGATGTGGGGGAGTTTGAGCATCTCCTTCCATTTCTTACTGCGGCCGTTCCTCTTGCCGCCTCCACCTGAGAGAGATGAAAGAGAAAAACAGATGAAAATCCACCGGTTAGCGCCGTCCAGCAGAGGTTTCCACACCCAGCACTGACATCGGATATGGGGCTCGGACCCCTGCGTTCCGCTGGGTGGAGGGTGGTGTATTGTGCAGCATCAACAATGCCTCTCCTTTCAGCACAACAGTATGAGGTAAAACTGAAACCCCAGGGAAAAGATGCTACCATGCGCTAGCTGTGCGCGCACGTGCGTGCCGGCGTGCACCCAAACACGCCGACCAGAGGCAGAGACAGGCTGGTTCACCTCAGCAGTCACATCTGTGCATGAGCACAGGGCGCGTGGTCAAGAATGGTGCAAAGCTTCGGAGAGCGTGGGGCATCCGTGCACGCGCAGACAAACGCACCAACACCTCGGGGAGCCTCCCAACTTTAACGCTAATTTCACCACCTCCTGGACTGGGGGTGGTCCTCAGGTTGGATGTAGCTGGTCCCTAAAAATCGAATGTCTGAGTAATCAACTTTAGCCTTGACATCTATAACGAGGGAACAGCGCCACAGCGCCGTGCTCCTGTGGTAACGTTGTAATACCACCATAGAAGCCTTCAGTTTATTGTTGCTTTTGCGGGTCTATTGTCAGTTTTGTGCACGAGCCTGCGTATAAGCCTCGCGCTGCAGGTTTCCCACTGAAAAACAAACCTGATTGCATCCCAGGGGCTCTTAATCATCATCCTAAATACATATTTTTACATCCTGGGTTATTCTGGAGTCCTGAACAATGGAGAGAGCCCCATACAGACAACCAGGTGAACAAACAGGGCAACATATATGTAGGAAGATTGGTCTGTGTGAAGGATGCACGGCGACAGTAAAGCGGCTCTGATGACATCATCAATGCAACATGGTCGTTCTGAATCACGTCACACTGTTTATGTTCTCCATTAAAGGCCTATATTAACATTTTTCCTCTCGTAACTTGGGTTTGTTGCCCCATAAAATACAGAATTGTCCCGTATTTGGACACTAAAGGATGCATCCCTTTTTGAACTAAGGTATGCACTTTATTATATGTTTATTATAAGGAAATGGATCCTTTCTAACTCTCTGCCTGTCTGTAATGACCATTGACTCACACTCCATTGTTGTGTCGCTGTTGCTACGAGAATACGTCTCTCCGGACCAAAGGAAGGCGATGTTAGCATTGCTAAGCTACGCCCAGAGACACGGCTGACGCACGAAGCTACCGAGACGAGTGCAGTGGCAGAAAAAGGAAAAAGCAACCACAAAAGTGCAGAAAAGCTGCTTCTTTAACTTTGCTACCTCCGGACTCAGGGGCAAAAGCAGTGGCTGGGACGTCCCGGCCTCCAGGTGCACCCACCAGGTGAGGTGATGCCAATAGGTCGGCTTCTGTGCAAAGCAGCCGTGTCTAAAAAGATCGTTCAACACGTCTGTGAGCGGAGTAGCTTCTTAAACACGTGTGCGACGTGTCCGGATGCGTAAAACCCAGAAAAAAAAGAAAGATTATTCCCGCAATATCTGCCAATGATTAATGACATGGGACAAGGATTTAATGAATTCCAAAATAAAGATAAATAAATGAGGCAGTGATGTGGGATTTTTTCCCCACCTTTCTTTCCAGTTGAATGGGAGCATTAAACCCAACTGGCCTTTTTTCCCCCAATAACAATTTTCAATCAGCAAATTGACAAGAAAAGCGTCCCAGTCTGTGAGGCCACACCCCCACCTGCACCCGTTCTGACTCCGACTTTCCCCTGGCAGCCTAAAAAACAAGCGGTCCCTTATGAGCCATAATCTGTTCACAGGTTTACATGTTGGCAGGCCGCTCCACAAACCTGTTGCAGATCCGCAGATGGAAACAAGCAAATCCCCAAAAATGCAAACTGTCTGCTTCACGAAAAGGAAAAAAAAAAGTTAAAAAAAAGGTTAAATGTTGAATTGGCTCCTGTGTGCAGCGCCTGATGATAACCAGCTACACCTGTCTGGCTGTTCTCTGTGGCCACTTCAGCCAGAAAAACACACGTCATGATCAATGAAGCGCAGCGGGAGGAGGGCTGAAAACGGGGGACGGGTCGCTCCGGAACGAGAACGGCGCCGAGACAAAAGCAAACGATTTTTCATGGCGAGATTCGGGAGATTGTAAAAGCGAGCGCGCATGCCCGCTGGAGCCGGCCGGGGCCGCCCCGCCCTGGTTAATGTCGCTCTGACGTCAAAGCCGTGTGTGCAGGCCCGTAATGCAGACAGGATGGAGCAAGTATTTATTTAACTTGGGTTCTCCCCGCGGAGCTCCGGGCCCTCCGCAAACAGATGTGGGACCGGTTGGGCTCATTCACACTCCCCGGGACAGGCCTGCACATGTGCGGAGCGACCCGGCGCCGGGACGCGCTGGGGAATCCGACTCCGAGCCCTCTTACGAGGCGCATTCTTCTCCGCTGATGTGCAGATATGGAGCGCGCGCTGGTTTCTGTCACTATCCGACACATAAATATGAGCTTCAGCCACAAATGAATAAACGACAAAATCGCCCCTTTGTCAATCATATCTCAGCCGTTTATTCTAAATAAAACCATACGATACCAGAATCTGTAGCGGTAAACTCGGGATGCAAGTGCAATAAACATGAGTTGGCTGTAATTAGTGTTGGGGGGGGGGTTAAACATTCTGGTAGACGTAGAGAGAAGAGCAGTTTCCAACTATAATTACTTGGTAATAACTCACTCTGATTGGGAGAGGGGCTGGGTGGGGGGGTGGAGACGTGTTCTACAGAGGTGGGGAAGGCCGTCACACCCGGCGCCATCTTGGGCCGGGTCCTGCAGCTGCAGAAACCTCCGGGAGGTGTCGGCCGGGGCGGCGCGGCGCCGCTGCAGCATTTTAATTACGGCTCATCGACGTGACACACGAGGTCCTTCAAGCTGCTCCGATTTGGAGGAAGATGAAGCGAGAGATTTGTGGTTTGAGTGACCCGCGGGGGGGGCGACCTCGCAGCCCCAAATAATAGTTTCAGGAAATCTCAGTTTGATGCTGCAGCAAGATAAAGGTTGTTTTTTTTAAAAAAAAAGAAAAAAAGAAAACAGAATTAGAGATAAGAACCTAACGAACTGTGATTAAATTATGTTTCTGTCACTAGAACGCTGCACATGACGCGTTGCAGACGCGTTTGGAGCCGACGTCTTCCAAAGATTCCAAAAACTTTATGGCCCGTCACAGACCAACATAAAAAAAAGTCACATTCAAACCAACAAAACACTCCCAAGTGATAATTTATATAAATTATATCTATTTAGAGCACCGGAACATATCATTTGGTCCACAGACAGCAGCGACATATTTATTTCCATTACCAATTAAATATATATAGTTTTTAATCATGATCAACAGTAGATTAATATCGACTTTATCATGCAATTCCAAACAAAATCCTGTTTTTGTGACCAATAAAAACCAGACCGGTGGCTTGTTTCACGGTTTTCTCCACATCTTCAGCGTCACTAGCGCAGATTGGTGGCTGCCTGTTGTGTGCACGTGGGAGCCCGTTATGATCAGAACCGATCTGGCCTCAGTTTCAGCTCAATGGTTTGTTTCCGCGCGTCCGTCTGATGAACACATGTCAAACAGAGATGCTCCAAAACAGCCACACAGTGAGAAAATAAAGACAGTCCTCACGTGCACGTGCCTGCAGAGTCCCTCCATGACAACACTTTGAGCTAAAGCAAATATAGAAGAGAAAGCCTTGGCGGCTGCTGAATGTGCTGTTAAGTAAACACGTTTCAGAAGTTCTAAACACTGATAACGCGGGTTAGCGCGGTATTTTTGGACAAGGTTGCCATATCCTGTATATTCTGTACCAGGCCTTGCCTCGTCCGAGCCGAGCCCCACCCCGCAACGTGCGATGTTCCTGTAGGTTTGCATCGACCACCCAAAACACGACTTAAATGGTAGGAAATGAGCACGGGTCAGGCCTAGTTTAGGCCCATTGTGATACGAGCGTCCACACGGGCACAATGGCCGTGATAAATGACCGGGCGGTTCATTTCCCACCAGCACTTCTACGCCGGGTCCAGCGCGAGTTCTGCCACATCGCAGCACGATTCGGGACACTCAACGCGGACACGTCTCGGGTGGCGGTGAGGCGTGATGTCATAGCAGAGGGGACGGGCTAGCCTGTGAATATACTGAAAAAACAAGAAACTGAACACTGTAGTTATACACGTCTAATTACACGTCAAATCTTCCTGTTGGTTGAGTGTCAAACACGGGACGTCCAAGGTAAACATTAGCCAGCGATGCCACTTTTCCAGTCGCACCTACTCGGTTTGGAAGCTTCCGATAGCGGTACCAGGGCCGAGTCGGTACTTTTATAGGGTGCCAAGCTTGCCCAACAGGTACCATTATATTAACGTCAACCCTGGCCACACAAATACTGGCTTCCACAATGAGGGCGTGGCTATTTCCTCCTCCCGCTCTTACGTCGCCACATTGGCGGCGTCGTCGTTACACGTTGACGTGCACGTGAAGACTGCGAGGTAAACAGTGACCGGTCAGCGTTGTTGTTTCAAACCTTTCAATTTAGTCCCTTTAGCAGAGTAAACTCGGCGCAGGTTGAACGCGTCTGGACTTCCTGCCAGGATATGGCCTTTGTGCTCGCCGAGTTTTACAAAGTAGAAATAAACTGAGACTATATTGTCATAATTAGGCGACAGTGTCGTCTTGAGGTGTCATCGATGTCATTGGGTAATTCAGCGGGACAACGGAAGGCGTCTCTCGCGTTGCGGGGGAGGCGAGCAAAGCTGCAAATTTCCTGCCGGGTCATGTGACCCGGGACAAAATGCAGCTCCAACTCTATTAGATTGCCTAAAAGACTCGAGACAAGAGATGATGAGCTGACGACCTAGCCAGCAGCGCTAACTCGCGCTAACTCCGTCCTTAGCTTGGATTTTGCGATTGCTTTGTTACAGTAAAATGTAAATTACAGTTTCTAATCCACATTTGATAAAACTAAACCTATTTTTTTTTGGCTTAAAAAGTTGTTTTTGTGTGTTGCATTTCCGTTCTGTGTGTGCACTTAAATTGTGTGCTAAATTTAGCATTTTACACATTATATAGCGTATGGATTTGGCCGCACGCTGTCATAAAATTGGATCATTGTGAAGACTCTGGTGATCAGAGAGCCAACAGTGCAGAGCAAACATTCATCAGAGATGAACAAAGACTTGTGTTTACATGCTAACAGCGTCGTGCGTGTTTCTCATTTGGAAGACCCCACCCGCCTCCGACAGGTGCCGCGGTGTCATGGAAAACCAGCGATTAGCAGTAGAAAACGTTGCTGTATCGCTTAGTGAAAAAGTGCAGCGTGTGGCGAGCCGGAGAAGCCTGCGAGCGAGACTCTTCAAAGCTGCGAGACTCTTCAAAGCAAAGACGGTATGTTTGCGTTGAAGTCTGCCTGTACGTTCACACCCAGAAACATGAGAACACCAGGCAGCGCTGCTCACACTGCCCCTTCTACTCAACATATCTTTGCTAATTCCAAGACTCCAGCCTGCACTTCATCCTGGGAGGAGACGGGGGTCAGGTGAAGATCGGTGTTCCAACAACAGAGCTGGTTCCATGACAGAACAAGACAGCAGAAGGGGCAGGCAGTGTTTTACAGAAGCAAGGGCAAAGACAAACACAGCGCGTGGTGCATAAACACACGCTCTTGGCAGGATCTTTTTCCTGCATCTCCTGAAATCTCTCCACGTCGGGGAGATGCTCCACTTCATCAAGCTCGACGGCCGAGCCCGGTTCCCACAGCCTGAGGTGGTGGTGGCGGTGGAGGTGGAGGAGGCAATGAATATGGCGAGGCTACACTTGAGCCAGACACTTGCATTATCTATGAGGACAAAACTAAAGGTTAATTATATGTTATCTGCAGCCGTGCCTTTCGGGGGACCGGTGCTGGTTATTTCCATGGCCCGAAAGTAAGAAAGCAACCTTGGTTGTGGAACACTTAGCAGCACAAATGACACCTTGAAGATTAGCTACGATAAGGAGACACTTTTAAAACTTTCAAGGTAGCTGTGATATGAAATTAAACCAAGGGCAGATGATATTATCTCCTTCCAAAAAGGCAAACTGAGAGGTTATGCAGGGCCGTTTGCATTTAGAACACGGTAAACTAAACCATGCCACGCCGCTGGGGGGGGGGTTCTTTACAAAATGCATCAAAAAGCATCTCGTCATTCTTAGTCAGCATCCCAAAAGTCGCCCAGCTCTGTCGCACGTCTAGGGCCAAGCTGCGTTCGCAAGAAGCAGCATCCAGTTCCCCACACAGCCAATTTGTGGGTGTAATAACAGTAAAATGAGTTCCACATTAAGGAACAGTCACAAAGCTATGTGTTTTATGAGCCACAGCTGGGGGAAACACCCCTGAGTGATGACAACAAGTGTTGGTCCAGCTTTGACCACAAAACTATTAAAGCTATGCTGGTTGACATCACAGGAAAACCCTCGCGAGCGGCCCGAGAGGGCATGCTATTTAAGGGGCGGTGGGGACCGGGGAGGGCGCGACACCGGCAGCGCACAGATCGACTTACACATGTGCTCTTTAAGGGCGAAAAAATGTTTTACATTCAAAAAAACATGGCTTTCACCTTAGTGGAAAAGAGTTACGCAAGCAGCAGTTCTCTTTAGCGAGGACTGGATGGCCCACATTCCTTCCCTTTCATGAAGACTGGTGAACGGATGAGAGAAACAACAGCAGCAAATTTAGAGCAATTTGAATATAGAAAGCAAACTACCAATGTGGAAAATACTAATATTTACACCCAATCCTGGAGACGCTTGGTCTCCGGTCACAGACGTAAAGGCACTGACAAGCACACATGAAATATTAAAAGCAACCCTGGACCAAAATTGATTACATTGGTAGGAAAAAATGTGTTTATCTGTTTGAATTTCACTGCTGCTGCAGAGTGTGATTAATGCCTCGACCGGTTAGAGACATGAAAAATGACTGGCAACACAAAGTGGGATAAAAGGCCTCAAAAGCAACGGACGAGGCTTCAAAGAGAAAAGCAAGAACAGATGTGAAACAAAGCCATTCAAATCTATAATTCTGGACAGTTAGGAAGCATTTCTGTGGCTCTGGGAGTCCAGGGAAGCATGCTGGGAGCCAGTGTCCCCCCTGGGGAAGGACCTGAAACGGTGGGGGGTCCTCTGAGGAGAGGGCGGCCTACAAAAATTCTTCCAAGGGTGCTTTGACAACTCGTCAGGGACGTCACAAAGGCCCCGAGACAAACACGTAGGGAACTGCAGCCGTCGCCGCACAGCCTACGTGTTCCGGAGTGGGAGGTGAAGCATTCCAAAACATACGGAAACTGAACCGGAGTTACAACAGTCACGTCGGAGCCGTTGGGTTCACCTTAAACAAATCCCAGGCTCATTTCCTTGGATAGCGCAGTTTATTCGGGGTCGTGTGAAAGCGCATTCAAAAAAAAAAAAAAGAAAGCAACCTCTGAAGTGAAATGGGAGTCTCGCTCGCTTCCCCGCGAGTCCTGCTGAGGTGAGTTTGTGCCGGGAAAAGCAAAGCATAACAAATTATTAACGAAGAGGAAGACGTGCGCGGCGGGGAACAGCAGGCGAGACAAATCCGTGTGCGAAAGTGGCGAGCGGACCGCTTCAGGGTGGAGGCCCCGCAGCAACGGGGAGGTTACGTCCTCCGTTCAAGCCCAATAAACGATGTTTGGAACATCTGGGGTGACGAAGCGCAGCATGAAAATCAACCCAACAATGTGGGAAAGATCTGCCCGGTGGAACGGGTCCATCGGAGCAGCACGTATGACCTCAAATACCGACTAAGCTAACAAAATCTGGAATTCGCAGCGAAAACGCAAGTGCAGATTGACTCAGAGCTTCTGGGAGATGCATCATCTGCGTGATGGTGGCAGCCAACCACACGTTGGGCGGGGGGGGGGGGGGACGGCGTTTGATGAGAAGCGAAATGTCTTCAGAGAACAGAAAGTTTTCTGTATCCTTGTTCAAACCGAAGTGGTGGTGGGGGAGGGCAAGGTTACAGTTCTGCACTCACAATAATAATATTTTTTAAAAATTCAATGTCAGGATGTTGCTGTTTTTAAGGGTTATCACACTTTCCAGCGACGATACCAGTTATCGTTTGCCCGTTGAGGTCACAGAGAGTCAAGGTGCCGCCAGCCGGTATTTTATCTCCTGACCAATGCCAATCAGAAAAAATACATTCTTTTTTACAGTGCTGTCCGGGCTGGGTTGGGAGGGGGGGGGGGGTTCCAGTCCTAATAAAGGCTGCAATTCATCACTGTTTGTATTATGTTGTGAAATGCTGCTGCCAAAACATAGACGCTGGCATTCCCACTGACTCCATTTCCCACAACCCCCCCCGGCAGCAGAACGTTTGGATCACTTCCACTCCCACGGAGGGAGCGCGTATTTACTACAAATATTTAATACTTTCACGGAAGGTGCCGGAGAAATTTGATCCTTGTCGACAAGAAACGGCTCTTGGACCTCTGTCCGATACTTGTTTGGGCCAGTGGATCCAGCGGGCTGGAATAGCATCCTCTCGTTTAACGCGCATCATCTCTCGCAACCTGGGGAAAACCCTGCGAGGGCGACAACGTTAGGAAGCGCAGGACCTCTGCCGCCCAAACCAGTTCCTGTCACGTGCCGCGTCGGTTGGACACGCCCAGCCGTAACGCTCCACGCCGGTTTCACATCAACAGGTGCGAATAAAAGTGCTAACGTTAGCATCTTCTGGCCACGTTTTCAAGGAACCCGCCTTGAGGTCCCATTCGTTTTTGGAGGCATTTCTGGAACGGAGGGTAACAAAAGAAATCAAACACCTCCATCAGCTGACGCTTTTTCTTGGTCCGTGCGTGAAAGGAAGGGGCGGCGCCGCGTTTGTTCGCTTAATTACGTAATGACACGAAATGCTGCAAATTACAGTATCATTGGTATTAATGCGAGCGCGTGGCGCTGGGGTTTCAACACTACCAATTAGGGATCGACGACCACTGCATTTTACCCCCCTATAACCAAGCGACTGGTAAAAACACCCCAGCAAACACAATGTGGTCCGCACACATCAAAGCACGCGGCACGCCACACCGTCCACGGCGGCAACGGTGACGTCTGACACACTCCTGGCAGCGGCAATCGCCCACCTCAGGAAGAGCTCATCAAATTAGCCTCCCTTGCACCTTAAATGGATAAATTATTACCCGTTATGACAGCACAACACAGGGCACGATGAGGATCTTTTAGGATCATTCTCAGGATATTTTCCATGTGGCAAGTGGAGTGCACAAACTTGAGGGTGGTATTTGACTATTTTCTTCTTCGGTGTGCAGATGCTACCTGGAAAGCCAACATCTCAGACCCCTTTATTGCAGAAGCCTCTGCTGGCTGGTCCAGATGCTGCAGTTGTGGCCGCCAGCGCCATTGAGCGGCAGGTAACAGGGGGGGAGAGCCCGGCGTCTTGCGGGGAGCAGCTGCTACCCCGCAAATGGACTCGCTGCTGCTGTGAATAATCCATTTCACAGCAGTGTCGGCGTCCAGGCCCGAGCTGAAACGCAGTCCGAATATAATGCAAAGCGTCAGCAGCCAAAGGCCTCCGCGTATGCGCACAGCGAAGCGCGACCCCTGCGCTATGTGCGCGTCGCGAAAGCCTCTGTTCCCGCAGAATGATCAGCTTGTGCTGCCGCTTAGCTCACTAACACTGGAAGAAAGGAGGGGGGGGGGCAGTTGAGCAGTAATAACACTGGCAGCTACTACAGTGTACACCCACCCTGCGCCCACTCGCTGGCTACAAAATAGCTGCTGAAAACAGATGGATCCGCGCCTCTTGTGCCACCTCCAGGTGAGCCGCTGCGGGATCACCGGCCCACGGAGCAGCGTGCACCCGGGGCTACGTGACAGGCCTCCTTATAGCCTCCCACCACTCGCGAAATGCAGCATTCCTCAGGCCACCGAACATCACCTAACGCGGAGCCAAACGGAACTGCGGTGGTATATGTCTGCGTCAAATCCGAACACACGTACACATGCGAAGCCTGGTCGGGCTTTGAACGCACCACGCACGAACAATGGCAGCAATAAAGGCTGTCATTAATGTATACTCAGGAGGAGCTTTGGATGTTAACTCGACATCAGCTCCCTGTAAAATGTACACATCCACCGAAGCCTCTAGGGCTCGTGTGAAGAGGGGGGGGGGGAGCCTGGAACGCAACACGATGCTGCAAACACTCCCCGCGTTGTTCACCTCCACTTTATCCTGACGGCTAAACGTCTTTCACCAGCTGACGTCTTTTTATTTCAGGACGTCTTTGGTGAGCGAGGGCAGCAAAGGCAGAGATCCCGAAGATCTCGGGCTCGTCCATGGCCGTGCTGTAAAGGTAGTGTGTGTGTGTGTGTGTGTGTGTGTGTGTGTGTGTGTGTGTGTGTGTGTGGTGTGTGTGTGTGTGTGTGGAGGGGGGGCGTATTAATTTCTTATATTAAAGAAAGAGGGGGGGGGTTGACGCCGCTTACCTTCTCTCGCCTTCAGGAGAACCGTGTTGGCCACGATATTTTCAATCTCCATTGTCAGAATACGAGACCCGCGCAGTCACGATACATTTCACTCAGCGGAGAAAAAAAAAAAGAAAAAAAAAAAGACGGGATTTTTTTTTTTTTTTTCTCGGATCAAACGTGCCGACGACGGTGGGGCTGCTGCACGCGCACACGGCGAACGCGGCACTGACGCATCGTCGGTGGTCGGCGGTCGCCTCGGTCCCCTCCTGCAAGACGTCTCTTTCTGGAATTCTCCTCTTTCCCAGTCAGCGCGAGCCTGCGGAGCTGGATGGTTACGACGAGGCTTGTTAGCATTCACTGCCCGCCTGCCTTCCTTCCTGCTTCGGCTCCCTCCTCCTCCTCCTCCTCCTCTTCCTCGCCCCTCCTCTACACAGCGAACCAGCACGAGGAGGAGGGATCAGTTTACCACACACACACGCACGCACGCTTTTACGTGCGTGTAAAATTTATTTCCACGGTTCCCACAAATTAGAAATACTGTTTAAGATTTTTTTAATTATTATTTTAAAAGATGTTTATATTTATAAATGTTTTACCCCAGAATATGAACTTTAATCCTCCTGAATTATTTGCACAAACCTGCTTTCAGTGTTCTGCGTAAATTGATCCAATAAAGTTAGAAATTACTGGCCGTTTCTTCCGGTTAAGGGGCCAGTTCGCTGTCCTGCTGCCCCGTCTTATTGACTCCGACGGTTCCATCTTGTGAAGATAACAGTGGAAGGGTTTTAACTTGTTGTGCTGTGTCATACAGCCTGTAGGAAAAAGATAAGACTCGAAATTCCTCGCGGCCACTCTTGAGAGCTGGAATCCCTCCGGACGGTCTAATCTATCTTTTGGATCAGCATCGGGTGTTCTCCCTCTAGCGCGCTGTTTTCTAGAGGAACTGGGTGTGGGAGCAGAACATAAATAACTATTATTTGACCTAATAACTCATTGGGGTCAACAGGTACAGATTACGTCATTAATACGAAAGCGAAATGTTGATTTTAAGCATTTTTTTCTCATTGTAGAGTAAAGAAAAATAATTTAATGCGTGCAGCTTCGCTCGTAAGCGTTCATATTCATGCACATATGCACATGCAAACTCACACATGCATATTTTCACTAGATGCCACGACATACGGCTGTCTATGCTTAAAATGTGTTTTTGTTTTAGATTTTTTTTAAATAACAGTCGTTTATGGTAAAATATTGCGCACACTGTACGTCAAATTCTGCCATCTAGCGGTGATGTGACGTACCTGCAAAATAGTAAGAAACGGATTTAAATCATTTCTATTTTTTCATATTAAAAATCAGACACGACGATTAATCTAGAATGTATTTTTTCCTTTATGTGATATCGTTTCTGTCACTCAATCAGTTTTTATTTTTCTTTGTTCTTACTGTTTAAAATGAATCGTGTTTGGGGGGAAAAATACATTTACTTACTTTATAATCGTCTGTGAACAATAACTCGAAAAGTTATTAATAGTTTTTAATGACATTTTCAGGAAATGTTGACAGCTGAGGGGTTTTGATCTTAAATGCTCCGAGCACAGCGTGACCTACTCTGTTAACCTTGGATCACTTCTGCCTTCACAATATAAACTAAACTTGGACTTCCTTTATTTTTATGGTACAAACTACACCCCAGTGCCTTTGGAAATGAGATTTTGTTGCATTTGGCTTCCAGAGTTGTAAAATATCTAGTAAAATATGTAATATATAAAATGGGTGGTGTGGCTCAGCCTGTAGGGGACGGGGCTGAGAAGCAGAGGGAGAAGTTGTTCTGGTAGCAGCGCGAGGGGCCACAACACCTTCAGAGCACCACCCAGGTACCCTTGAGCAAGGTACCGAAGGGCCGGGGCCCTGCGATGAGCCGGCGAATCATGGGTACCATGCCTTCACCCATGTTGAGTTAAGGTCCAGCACCCTCTTTATCTCCCCGAAAGGGAAGTAAAGGGGGGAATAAAGGAAAATGTCAACATAGCATCAAAGAAAAATTCCAAAACTAAAACGAGGGGGACAAAATTGGTGGACAAAACCAAAAAAAAAAACCCATACCTGCCAGTTAAGGGTTAACCTGGGCTCAGCAGTAGTCGCAGGAGGAAAACGCGTCGTTGTCTTTAATAATCACAATCGCAAATGCCTGAAGTCTTGTAATTCACACAACAGTGTGGCTCACGTGCCCTCCATCACTGGGCCCTCGGCCCGCGACCTGCGGCCCTCAACAGCAGGTGGCGCTCCACAGACAGGCTCTCTGTTCAGATGGACTCTCACATGATAGGAACACGGTGGACTCTCAGCAGATCAGACCACAATACATGCCCAACTCTATCTATCTATCTATCTATCTATCTATCTATCTATCTATCTATCTATCTATCTATCTATCTATCTATCTATCTAGCTCAAAAATACATTGCATATATTTAGAGCTGCCTATATGGCACTTGGACTTTACACTCTGTGTGTGTGTGTGTGTGTGTGCGTGTGTGTGCGCTTCCTCAATGCTTTAAATTAGGTCTTAAACATCAGGCGGTACAAATTGAGCTTTTTTTATTAAAAATATCTGTATTTCTGTTGATCGTCGTGTGTGTTTCCATCATTTTTTTCTATTCCAGGGAATTCTGCATGGATTCACACTCCGAGGGTCTGGAAGGGGCAACTGTGTAAAGGTCAACACAAGTGTAGAGGGAGAGCAGCTTGTGTCAATACCAGCAATGGCCAGCTCTCTCCTGGTGCTCTGGGTAACCCAGTGGGTGGGAGGAGGGATGGGACCCGTCCAGGGACCCTTCGTGGGCAGCGTCACGACAGCCCCAAATCTCCGACAACACAGATTTCCGTGTGTTTGTTTGTTGGTTCATTCCGGGTTCATTCATTGTAATGTCATTATAATTCCCCCTTTAACTCGTTGACAGTGTTCAGTGCAGGAACATGCACGAATCATCGGTGTGGTTTCAGGTTGGTCGCAGACGCGTTTCTGCGCCTGGCTGGTTTCCTGGCTGTTTCCACGTGATCTCGTCACCAGACGCACAGACCTCACGCGCGCGCGCGCTCGCACGCACACGCACAAACTTCAGGCTCGGTGGATTGTTGCTAAAACTCTGCCATTGAGTGGACGTTCCAGGATGTTTTCCCTTGGGGAGAAGATGGAGTTTCTTTTTGGAAACCCCTTTTCAACGCCCGTCGGACAGAGGATCGGTAAGCCTCAGGAGCCTTTTCTAAACGTATACATTTGGATTTCCTATTCGTTCCACCTCACATCGTTTCAGTTTAAAGCAACGTGGCTTAGCCGTGTAATAACTCTGTCAGAACCCGAAAATGAAAGAAATGTGTAGTTTTTAAAAAAAAATATATAACTGTTTTGTCAGACGACACGCACATTTTAACTATTTATATCAATAATGTAACATAAATATGACAAGACGTCGTTTGGGCGAGTCACGTGACCGAGGCGGGCTCTATTTCGCTCAAACTTGCTTCGGATTGGTCGCTCAAGTTTGAGTGACAGCCGCCTCGGCGTATTACAGAGGAACCGGATATCTTCTGCTACTTCCCTAATCACGGAGGTGTTTTCCTTACAACCATTTCACGCTTTATTCTCAATGTGTCATAGATTTATTACGAATAAATTGCTGACAAAATATCAGTATTTGGTTGTAGACGCGGCAACTTGTCATTGTCAGCTCGAGGCAAGCGAGAAAACCATCGCAAGCGTCTCTTCCGCTTATCTCCTGCAGCCACTTTCTTGCACACAAGTGTCGGAGGTTTCTGCTGCTGAGCTTCTGAGCAGAACAGAAGCAGCTGACAGTCACATGAAGTGGAGGGAGAGGGGGGATTGGGAAAAGCAGGGGTTGGGAGAGGTGTGGTGAAGAGGAATGAAGGAGATTTAAGGGACTTAGTGAGGAACCAGTGAAGGGTGGAGTGGAAAGAAACCTGGGTTTGGTTGCTCAATAGTGTGAAATAAGCTTAACAGTGCAGCAAGGAGCTCGAATCAAGCTAGTTATCTGCCTGATAAGGTTCATTCAATGGGACGGTTGGCTATTATTTTGTTATCTGTGCCCTTCCTTACAGTTTAAAGCGGGTGAGACCTGTTTTGATAAGAGCATCACAAAAGAAGAACATCACAACTATTATGTTGGTCCTGAATTATACACTCTACAAACACATTTTAGGTTGATGCACTCAGAATTCATCCAAATCTAATATCAGCATCTTTATTTATAATACTATATTTTTAAATTCATATTTAAAGTAGTCGTTACCTTACAGATAATTATAGATTTAGTGATCTGGAGCTTAGAGATGAACGAGAAGCTGATAAACGTTTGACTCTTTTTCTACTCAGACAGCAGATGTCGCTAAATCACTTCTAACCTTTGTTCTTGGACAGTTTTACCGTTACTGTTAAAATAGGGACCAAAAGGAGAAAAATAAGCTGGTTGAAATGCAAACGCCTTTCTTTAGGATGCGGTTCAGCATCTGAACCTCTGGCAGACTCCCTTTCACCCGGAGGTCCGAGCTCCGCTTTCACAACAGATAAAAATGGCAATACCAGTAATCAGTTAGTGATTTGTTGTTGCTGTTGCCATGACATCTTTGTCACGGTGGATAAAGCCGCAAGAATGCTGATGAGACAACGCTCGATTATGAATTAATATGCACACTCACCATCTGGAGACGATGCAGTGTCAACGCTGCGGCGCGTCCTGGTCGAAGAGTTTATTTTAACCATCCGTGAGCCCCGTACACAATAACTTTAAATTCTGCCCGCCTTAAAGACAACACCACAGAGTTAAATGACCCTAAATAACAGACTTTGCTCATTTGATTAAAAGTAACCACTGACGACATCAGCAACCTTGTAAACAAATTTGAAATGACTGTGATTAGTGCTCGCCGGTTCTCACTGGTTCTCGCTGCTGCTGCATTTTCCTTCCTGTTTAACCCAGAAATTGATTAATCTGGGAGAAAACCTCAACAGAACATAAAACAAACCCCTCACTTTTATTAACATTAGCCATATTACAAACGAGTTAATAAAACAAGGTTTGCTGTTAGGCAGTCTCAACGTAAACGCGCCTCAGCGTCGCCTTATCTTCATACCCTGTATGTTGGCAGAGAGAGCCACCAGCGGCACCCTGCAGTCAGAGGATTGGGCGCTAAACATGGAGATCTGTGACATCATCAACGAGACAGAAGAGGGGTGAGTTCACCGCCAACCACAACACAAACTGTCCCAGGCTGCCGCTCCTTATGTAACCGCCTGCTCGTTGCACTCCTCCGTTTAAACCGCAATTTACCTGCGAGTTCAATTTTGAGGGCGAGCCGTTTGTTTTTGCAAGTTGCTCCGTCTCCACTAGAGGCCGCCAGATCGTGCACGCTGCACCACAACCACAGCCATTTTGGCCGTCGTTATTGCATCACCCAGAACATGAATATCATTAATATCTATTTTCCCCCAGACCCAGAGATTCAGTCAAAGCACTCAAGAAGAGAATCGTAGGAAACAAGAACTTCAGAGAGATTATGTTGGCTCTTACTGTGAGTATATAAAATTCATTGGCATCTTTTCGTTACCTGTGGATTGTAGCGTCTCGGAGTTCTGAGAGCCTCTTCTGTTGCCATAGTGACGTTTTTCGCCACGTGCTTACAGTAGAGACAGAATGACATTTTTTCCTCCTATTGTGGACCCCCCCCCCTCACCATTTCTCAGGTTCTGGAGACCTGCGTGAAGAACTGCGGCCATCGCTTCCACGTCCTGGTGGCATCTCAGGACTTTGTCGATGGAGTTTTGGTGCACGCAATTCTGCCCAAACACAACCCCCCCGCTGCCCTCCACGAGAGGGTGCTCAGCCTCATACAGGTATTACAACACGACAATTGGAAATAACAAAAACATTTCCGAAATGTTAAACCATTTAAATGCTCGATTTTGTTATGCAGCAAGACTAGAGGGCAGCATTTGTCCAATTTCCAGTGAGAATTGTGCACGTGCGTATTTAGACGTGCAGATTAGAGCAGCCAGTGTCCTTGATCCATAAAGTAACGATGAGGCTCAAATCCAAGATTACTGGTATTGATAAAGTCCAAAAAAGATTTCATCTCAATATCATTAACAAGCCCCCTCTGCGGCCACCAGGGGGCAGCAGCAGCCTCTTCAGCTACATAGACTAAAAAAGTAGGCCGCTACTTGGTGAGCAGGTTCAAGTGGTTTCTGTTTTATTATTATTATTTCTATTATGTTTGCAGACTTGATAAATGGAGAGTCTTTGTTTTGGTCTTCTTGTTTTTCATACCAGTGTTTTTGCCACGTAGTGGGAGTGCACTTGTAATGAACCCTCTCGTTATGTTTTGATTCCGTGCACCCACAGTCGTGGGCTGATGCGTTTCGTAGCACGCCCTCGTTGGTGGGGGTGGTGTATGTCTACGATGACCTGAGGAGACGCGGGCTGGAGTTTCCCATGACAGATCTGGATGCCATGTCCCCGATTCACACACCAAACAGGGTGAGACTGCCTCCAAGTCAGTCGCTCCAAACACCGATGTCTGTCTCGACGCGCTCTCACAGGTTTCACTCCTCACAGAGTATCCCAGAAAATGGAAGCCCAGAAGTATCACCTGACCTTACTTGCACAGGGCAGTCAGCAGCTCAAACACCCACCAGTGTTCCCAGTCAGAACGCGTCACCTCCGACTCAGCCAGGTCAAGGACCAGCGTCTCTTTCTCCACAACAGGTGCTACTGTCAAATGTATCAAAGCTGTGAATATGGATTATTCTGGAGTGGGATGATTCCGAAAAGGTTCTAATTTGAGAGGGACAAATGGCTGAATTATTTACAGGCTTTGTAATTAATGAAGCTCCATATGGTCCAAAGCCTAATCTGACTCTTATCATTGATTACAAAATTCCCTCCATGATGCTAACACAGTGTCAATGAATAATGAATATTAATTAGTTGAAAGCATCATTTCTTCTCTGTGTTTGTGCGTTGAGTGGCGACCACATCAATGGCTGTTTCAGCCGTAAATTATCTTTATATTGGTTTTTTTGTACATGTGGACTTGGTGGCAAATTCATAATGTTTTTACTAATAAAGATTTCTGACGGGCACAAGTTTGACCTCTGGCCCCTTTCCAGGAAGAGAAGCTTCGGCATGAGTTGGCGTTGGTGAAGGGAAATCTGACTGTGATGTCAGAAATGCTGAATGAGCTCGTCCCTGGACAGAGCCAGACAGATGATACACAGCTGCTACAGGTGTGTGTGTGTGTGTGTGTGTTTATGATGTTCTAGCCAGCTGTTTCAGCCTGTTTGAGCCACGATTGAAGAAAAACATGTGACTTTATAGTCGACTCTTCTTTTTTCCTCCCTCTTCCTGCATCCAAGCAGCAGCTCTACTCGGTGTGTAAGAACATGCAGACGCGAGTGGTGGAGCTGATACCGCAGCTGGTGGACGAAGGCTTCATCGAGGAGTTACTCATGGTCAACGATGACCTCAACAATGCCTTCATCCGCTATGAGAGGTGTGTGGGAGCCTTTCTTGAAGGATTCAAGGAACTTTATTGCCATTTTACAGTATTCACATGTCTCCATTCACATGGAGGCAGCTCCTCAGCCTGGTGGTCCTGCGCTGGAGGCTCAGCAGCTGCCTACCCGAGTGTGTCTGGGGTGGGTGGGGTCCTCTTTCTGGTTTAATACTGACCGTGCTGTTGTCACATTTTAGGTTCGACAGATTGAACAAAGCACAAGTGCCAAATATTGAGCAGGTAACAAACACCTACGACTCGACACGTGTGCGGATGTGGATTGGGGTCGCTTTCTTTTGAAATGACATGCATGATATCACTTCACTGTAGCAGGATTCAGCCCCAAGCCCGGCCCTCATCAACCTCAGTCCTGAGTCTTCTACGCTCGCCCAGCCGGCCGTCACCACGGCAACCCTCCAACCGGCATCCAGCAGCGGCAGAGAGAGCCAGTGGCAGCCTACAAAACCAAGTAGGTTTCAGAGGTTGGATCGCTGCATTTTAATTGAAGCACGGGTAATAAATGGGATGCTCGTTTCCATCTTTATTGTTTTATTCCTGCTACTTTGCTATGTGATTATACACAACAGATGTTAAAGGTTGGGATGATTATTAGGGTATGTTAACCTTCTGCGTTGCAGAAAGGGAGGATGAGTTTGACATGTTCGCTCAGACAAGAGGAAGCTCGCTGGCGGAGCAGAGGAAGAGGTGAGCTTCAGCCTTCACATGCTTCCCTGCAAAAAAATCTCATTGGGAATTCTTTACCGTCCTGGGAACCTAAATTATCTTATTGTTCCATGTGACAGTGTCAGGTACGAAGACCCGGGAGCTGTAGAGGGCCTCGCAGGAGCTCTTGATACAAGGTTGCAGGTCACTGCAGGGGTGTGTAGCTTTTCACCAAAAAGAAAAAAAATAAGAGGAAACTATCACTGATGAAATATGCAGCTTATACTTGATGTCACCTTACTTCTGTATGTTGCTCCTTAGGTGGCAGCAGCGAGCAACTCTGTGCAGGATGACGTTGACCGATGGTTGTCATGTGACGCGGTGAGAGGAAACCTTTCGTGTCTTTAGTGTGAAATGTCCCAAGGATGATGTTGAGTAACGTTTGTCTTTGCTGTGTCCTGAGGTGCAGGAAGATCAGGCTTCAGTTTCTGATGGAGTGTCCAGCGAAGGTAGTTTCTGCTGCGATTATGCTGTTAAATTTGTCGATACGCAGGCTGTAACTATTATTGTCCTGCCTTTCAGATTTTGATAAGTTTTTGGACGATCGGGCCAAGTCGGCAGATCACAATAGTGGAACAACTCGGAATACACCACAATCCACTTCCAGGCAAACCCCACAATCTGCCCGGCAACAGGATGCAACACATGACCAGCTTTTTTCTCTCTGAGGATGAACAAAGTCAATGAGAGTAAATGTCATTATACCGTATAACAGTTAGTTTAAAGATACATACAATGTCCCCACTAAGTCAGTTTTTCTGAAAACACACACAGACACACACACCCACGCACACAATAAATTGCCGTTGTCTAATCAGTCTATTTCAGGACCGTATCCGTCCTGTGTAATTTAAAGTCACTTTAAGTCAGCGGGTGTATAAATAGTGTTACTGTAATTTTCAGTGAAGCAAAAAGATCTTAAGTAAAATGTTTACAGTTAGGTTAGATACAGTTACATGTAATGTATAGTTAAATATACCCACCCTGTATCATTTCTTTCTTTGATGAAATGTTGTTTTGCTCAGAAAACACATTGCGTCAGTTTCCCACATGTCTTTCACCTTAATTTTGTCTGCCATTTCTGGTATTTACCCACATTTTATGACCTAATTGTAGTTCAAAGATGCTGTCTGCAAACGCTGGTGTAGCTCGAACCAGTCCTTCCCAACTTGCAGTTTTGCTTCTGTTGCCACCGCTGCGCACGTAGTAATCTGTGAAATCGAAATGCTGGTAATGGACAAAGTGAGTTTTCAGATGTTTCCTTGGATGTTTGCAGTTAACTTAGCCAAAACACCAAAACCTTGGAAAAGACGCGGGAGCTCAGGTGTGCTCCTGCTATAACCAAAAACATGCCTCCTGTTTGTGTGATAAGGCACTAATTTGCCTGCCTGTTATTGACACAACAGTTCAAGGATGTCTGGTCTTGGGTACACAGAGTTCCTTAAGAACACAGCAGAGAACCCATAACTGAAGAGGCGAATAAAAGGCAAGCAGGGGAACCTCTTGTTCCTCTACGTTGCTCTCCAGACACACACAGCCATGCCACAGCCTTTCATCGGTGCACTTTGGGTGTCAGCATCTGTCCTGTATGGATGTGCAGCATTTCTTTTCAACAGTTCGGTGCAGCATCGCCCCCTGAATGTGACCGAGGCTGGAGAAAAGGAGAACGCCTGGGAGTCAGCGTTTCTTCAACTAAGAGCCAGTCTCCCGTCGTACTCGCAGCCGATCCGGCCGTACACCCTGCTGGCCAACATTGAAGACTACCACTACATGCCCAAACCCACAGAGCGGCGAGCCTCTCGCCTTCTGCGTCTCTTGGGATCATCGCTTGACCTGTTTTGGATGTCTATCGAGAAGCCATCTGAAGTATCTGGGAGTCACCCTGACGACCTTGTTCCACTGCACGGAGACAAAAGGCTGGAAAAGGCAGCAGCACTCAATCAGCAGAAGCTGGAGAAGGAAGCTGAAGCCCTGGAACTCGGCTTTCTCCCTCCACAGGTTGCCAGTTCAGTCAGAGCCTGGTTAGTGCATTCAGCAATTTGTAGATTAAGGCACCGGTGGGTGGATCTGGGTCCTGCATTCTGGCCACGCTGGTTGCGACAGACTGACTGTGAAAGTTGGGATGGAGGGCGAAGTTGCTCCTTTCCTGGTGGGATGGAGTGTGTGCGCGCAAAGACAACTCATATTAAGATTCTGGCCTGGCACTGCTCGGAAAGCAGAGGAGAAGATGGGTCGAGAGGAAATAAATCTGATGTCAGGACTGGAGCAGAGATGGGTGAAGTCATGAAAAGGTGTGTGTGGAGACAAGTGCCTTATCCCGTGGTCACAGCATGTACGTGTTCTTGTAAATGATTAAAGATGTTTCAGCTCTCATCTTGTGTATTGACATTGTTCTCAGTGATTTCGCTTTTTGCTCCACTTCATGCCACGTGTATTGTCAGACACTGACATGACTTTATAAAAGTCTCTTTATGTCAGCTTTTACTTTGATCCATAGATCCACATTAAGAAACAGTTGAGTACTTAAGTTAGAAAAAATGATCAATTCATGCACTCTTCGCAATGAACACATAAAAATGAACAATTCGTTAGAAAAAAGCCTTAGAAAAGGGTGATGGATGGAAAAATAGACCCTACAATTTAAAGACATAACAACTTTCCTTTGCTCGAAATGGCTTTTCTGTCGGAGCGCGAGCTGCGCAACGTCTCTTCTGCGCATGCGCAAACCTTTTCGACATGATTTTTTTTCGCCACTCTTTATTTATATCAAAACAATGAGCAAAAAGACAGCGTAGACGAAGAAGAGAAGTAGCCAAAATTAATACTTGATTTCAGTTTTCTTAACCAGAAAATTCTCCGTCATCGTTTTATCTCTTTATCTCTTTTTTATTTTAAAAAAGCTAGATGTTTTATTTGTTGACAGGTTTGTAAATTCATTTGTTTGCAATAAAGTTTTTTTTTAACGAAGCATACGCAGACAAGATGGCAGCTTTACTGGAAGACGAATTTGAAGATGCGCCTGATGTGGAGCCATTAGAACCGACGCTGAAGAATATCATCGAGCAGAAATCTTTGAAATGGATATTCGTGGGTGGAAAGGGAGGTGTGGGTAAAACGACATGCAGGTGAGCGGCAGGTGCTCGAGCTTGCAGCTAGTCGGCAAAAGTTGCTAGCGGAGCCAGCTAGCGTAATTTAGTCATCGTTGATTCGTTGACGTGGTTCGTTCACCACCATCAAGCGGCTTTTCAGCATGAGGAAGATCAAGAACGTCGCTCTACCGAGTTAATACAGTCGGTCTAAGATAGTTGTGTTAGCCAGAGTTGTCCTTTTAAATCTATTTTGCACCGTCATTAGCTAACATTAGCCGTTCAATCACTTGATCGTGACGCTGAAAGGCTTAATAATTTCCTCATTCGGCTTTTTCTTAAGTTATCAGGTTGTAACTAATCAGTGGCAAAGAGGACTGTCTTGAAATCAAGTGTTGGCTCTAGCTGTGAGATGTGCGTTTGAAATCCATTATATTTAACTGTTCAGGTACTGTTTATTATCTGTGAATGTCTGCTGATATCCATAACTACCAAAACTCTTGGTAGGCCTCATCCGCACCACTAACTTGCTCTTCATCATTTGTAGCTGCAGTTTGGCTGTGCAGCTTGCGGCTGTCAGAGAGAGCGTCCTCATCATCTCCACTGACCCTGCTCATAACATCTCTGATGCTTTTGACCAGAAGTTCTCGAAGGTCCCCACCAAGGTGAAGGGCTATGACAACCTCTTTGCAATGGTAGGTGGCACTCTACTGAAGTAACAAGACCAGCAGAAGTACAAATGTTCTTGGTGGGGCTGTCCAACCGGCAGAACCAGTGATCGAAAGCCTTGAATTGTGTAATCGCTGGATCATGTGGCCTCTTGAGTGCAGGAGATCGACCCCAGCCTTGGTGTGGCAGAGCTCCCTGACGAATTTTTTGAGGAGGACAACATGCTCAGTATGGGGAAGAAGATGATGCAGGAGGCAATGAGCGCCTTCCCGGGCATCGATGAGGCCATGAGCTATGCCGAGGTCATGAGGTAAGATGGTGTATCCGAGTACAGTAGTAGTGGGAATCATTCCCACTGCCAATCTGCAACGTTTCCTCCTCCCACCTCAGGTTAGTGAAAGGAATGAACTTCTCCGTGGTGGTCTTCGACACCGCGCCCACCGGTCACACGCTGCGGCTGCTTAACTTTCCCACCATTGTGGAGCGCGGTCTCGGTCGTCTGATGCAGATCAAGAACCAGATCAGCCCTTTTATTTCTCAGGTGAGGATGGACGCTCGCCCCTAGTCTTTTGTTCCATGTGTCTCTAATATAAAAATAAAAGAGAGTATCAGTATCTTCCTTTGTGCGACACTGTTTGAATCCACATTCTCTCTCCTTCTGGCTGTAGATGTGCAACATGCTCGGACTGGGAGACATGAACGCAGATCAACTGGCCTCTAAGCTGGAGGAGACGCTGCCAGTCATCCGCTCAGTCAGCGAGCAGTTCAAAGACCCTGTAAGTTACCCCAAACACAAGCACACACGTGCTCCTCCTCTCTGGCGTCTCCCCAGTGTTGAGCCTGCAGTGTGTAATTGGGACGGTCACATGAGGCACACAGAAGAAAGGAGCCCTTTATCTCTGTGGGGCTCAGCTGAATTGGCATTTCGCCTCCACTGTTTGTGGACTTAAGTAGACCGGTTACTGTCATCACTCAGGAACAGACCACCTTCATATGTGTGTGCATCGCTGAGTTCCTGTCGCTGTACGAGACCGAGCGGCTGATCCAGGAGCTCGCCAAGTGTCGCATCGACACGCACAACATCATCGTCAACCAGCTGGTCTTCCCCGACTCAGAGAGGCCGTGCAAAATGTGTGAAGCCCGCCACAAGATTCAGTCCAAGTATTTAGACCAGGTGCTCTCTTGCTTTCTGCCCAGTGAACTTTGTTGTTCGGCTGCATTTGTTCAGCTTTAACCGTTTCTCCTCTGGCTGCAGATGGAAGACCTTTACGAAGATTTCCACATAGTCAAACTGCCATTATTGCCTCACGAAGTCCGAGGTGCCGACAAGGTCAACGCCTTCTCCAAGCAGCTCCTGGAACCGTACAAGCCACCAAATAAGTGATCCCCCTCCGCTCCTCTTTGAAGGCAACACACCTGGTACAGTCTGAAGTCACCTCCTCCTCCTCCTCCTCCTCTTCCTGCCAAACTTCTGACCCCACAGACTCAAGTTCATCCACTCAGTCCTCGGTCTATTGTGCAACCTACAGCAAAAGCAAGAACTCTCTTAATGTATGGGGGACCTGACCGCACACACACACGCACACACATATATACTGTATATATATATAACCTCCAGCTGTGTTCCAGAGATAATCTTTCCCAGATTGGTGCTGTCTCATGCTCGCTCCATCATATAAACCCATCCTTTCCTGAAGAAAACATACAATTATTTCTGGACAAACTCCTCTTCGTCCATATTTCATTAGCAAGTCTCCTCCCATGAAAACGGCGTCTGTCACGATGTTGAAGCAAGCAGCTTTCAGGTCCAATATGGTTTGTTCCTGTCTCTCACCTCTTCTCACTGAAGTTGGCTACACCTTTATCACATTTCAGGAAGTGGATTCAAGGTAAGGACTCCCTGGAAACCCAGCCTGATCTGTGGGCTTGAGCACCTCCGCCCAAGAGCCTCTGTCATGGTTGCCAACAGAGGAGCAGTCACTAATGTGCATCTCTGACCATCTTCACCCCTCAATATTTGAGGCTTTGCAGTGGTCTGAACCCAGTTTTAATGCTCACTCACACTGCTTAGAGAAGGTTTCATCATCCACCTGTATCCATCCTGGTCTACTGGTCGAATGCCTTATTTAGCATATTGGTACATAAAATGCATTGAATGTTATTTAATTACTTGCTGAACTAATGGATTTGATAAATTAGAATCAAATATCTTTTGTGCTTGACTGCTCCTTGGATTGTTCCCAATATAAAGTTATATTATATAAAAAACAAAATCATCGTCAGCCCTCTTTTCTGAAATAATTGTTTTCTAGAGACTTTATCTTATTCTGCAAGTGTTGATTAAACTTGCCTCCAATAAGATCCTTTTGTATTTCTGGTCTTTTTATCTGTGGTCCTATAAATATTTTATCATGAATATACTTGTGTGCGGTGTGGGCAGCCACCTTTATTTGCTTATATTTTAAGTTCTAACCATCAAATCACTTGAAATAGAACTCTCCTGGACAATCTACCTCTGGGTAGTTTTTTATTAGTCACATAAAATGACATGGTTCATTCTAGAATACTTAAATACATCTCTGCTTTGAACTGAACTATATTTATACATTCCAGCAGTGTCAGCGTAACCAGTTCATTAGTCTGTTGTGGCCTCCAACTGGGACATTGCATCATCAATAAATGGGATTATGTCACCCGACTTGGATTACTTTCCGGTTCTGGTCCAGATGACATCAAACGCATCTTCTGCTGCGTTCTGACCTTTCGTCGAGAGACGTTGGCGTCGGTCCTCCGATCAGAGCGCAACAAGTACAGCAATTAAAGCAACGAAGGAAGTCGGTTGCTGTTTTCATATCACTTTACGCGAGTTTGTCACGGTTCGTTTGCTGCTGTTTCATAATTCCGCGCTGTACTGGACGGTCCTGTGCGCGCCCCGAGCCCCGGCCGGCGCTGCGCCCTGTCGCTTGTTGTCCATCACAGAGCCGCGCTCTCTCGGTCGGGGGCCGCGCTAACGAGCTCCTCCTCCTCCTTTTGGGGATTTACCCCGGGGCGCACTGACCACTGGACTCGCCGCGGAGGCTCCGAGGATTACTGCCATGCATCCGAGCGAGCCTGGAGTTAAGTTCGAGCTGACGCCGAGGGGTTAGGGTTAGGGTTAGAGGAGAGCGGAGATATGAACTCCACTGTCGAGCGGTGCCAATTACGCACGGGGATGCGCTGAGCGAGTGGCGCGCTGAGCGGGACCAAACGCCGTAAAGGTGAGGAAAGGATGCTTTTAGCCTGACCCGATAGAGGCGATGGGAATGAACTATTTTCTACGAATGATTCCACCTTCAGGACCCGAGTAAACTTTTTAAAATAACCTACTGGGGATCACAAGGTGCGTGCGTCTTCACTTTGCTTGAGGAAAGCCGCTCTGTCCGTCACCAATGACCGTCACCTACACCGCCAGAGTCGCAAACGCTCGTTTCTGCAGCTTTTCCAAGTTGCTTTTGGCCTGGAAAGGCAGCATCTACAGGTTGTTGTATAAAGAGTTCCTGGCGTTCTTTGCCTTGTACGCGGCCATCAGCTTCACTTACAGGTAATATCAGAGGTTGAGGACCGCGACACGGTCGCGCTCATTGTTTATTTCCTAAGATCTGCTCTCAACACTTCATAGGTTTTTCCTTGACGATGACCAGAAGAGGTATTTCGAGAAGCTGGCTATTTACTGCAACCATTATTCCAGTCTCATCCCGATGTCCTTCGTGCTGGGTAAGCTTCAAAAACGAGCTGATCTGCGCGTCCCTCACAACCGGTTTTTAGACTAAAAGGGTAAAAAGAGCTTCTTTGAGAAACATTTATATGTGGACCCCAAGAATCGTGTCACGTGTTTATAAATGCTGATTATTAACATTTACTGTAGAGCGGAAACATTGGGAGGCACTCGCTCCTACTTTCTGATCTCCTTTATCCGTATGGATCAAGCATGAACCTGCGTCTGCTTCCAGGTTTCTACGTGACCCTGGTGGTGAACCGGTGGTGGAGCCAGTACACCAGCATCCCGCTGCCCGACAGGCTCATGTGCGTCCTGTCCGGGGGCCTCCAGGGGAGCGACGAGCGGGGCCGCCTGCTCCGACGCACCATGATGCGCTACGCCAGCCTGTCGGCCCTGCTCATCCTCCGCTCCGTCAGCACGGCCGTGTTCAAGCGGTTCCCCACCATGGACCATGTGGTGGAAGCCGGTGAGTAGACACTGGTCAGAGAGTGAGCTCTGATCACGTGACTCCGCAAGTGCGCGAACGTTCTCTACAGCAGTGTAGCAGAAAAAGGGACAAGTAGATCCTGCAATGCTCTGGTGATAAACCTAATCTCACCGGTCAAAATTCCGCACGCACTGTGCGCCAACGCTGATTTCTTCCGATCAGAAAGCAACTATAGTCCCGTCATCCAGCGGGGAGTGTTGCAGTTCTTCAAAGCAGTTTTGGTTGGTTGTGCAGGATTCATGTCCCGAGAGGAGCGGAAGAAGTTCGAGGGTCTCCACTCGCCTTACAACAAGTACTGGATCCCCTGCGTCTGGTTCACCAACCTGGCGGCCGTGGCCCGCTGTGAGGGCAGGATCAAAGACGATCACACCCTCAAACTCCTGCTGGAGGTGCACACACGCACACACACACACACACACACACACACACACACACACACACACACACACTGCGTTGATGGTGAAGCGGCGTCAACTCACCCTGACTGTGTTCAAACAGGAGCTGAACGCCTTCAGAGGGAAGTGCAGCATGTTGTTCCATTACGATATGATCAGCGTCCCCCTAGTCTACACTCAGGTGAGAGCTCTGCTACTGCGGGCGTAGATTTGGAACATTATCAACGTTATGCTTTCATCTAGAGCAATCCATAAATTTACATTCCATTAGTCATTAATTTAGCAGATCACTACAGGAAAAGAATGGCTGGACTGTCGAGACCAACTGCAGTACCCACTCTTCCCGACAGGTGGTGACATTGGCTGTCTACAGTTTTTTCCTGGTCTGTCTCATCGGTCGTCAGTTTCTGGACCCCACGCAAGGCTACCCAGGTCACGATCTTGACCTCTACGTGCCCATTTTCACCCTACTGCAGTTCTTCTTTTATGCCGGGTGGCTTAAGGTCAGGATTGTCACATATCTGCTTTTGTGAACCCAGCGCGTTAGGAATTTTAATTTTGCGTTGTGTTCTGAAGGTGGCCGAACAGCTGATAAACCCTTTTGGAGAAGATGATGATGACTTCGAGACCAACTGGCTGATAGACAGAAATTTCCAGGTTTTATTCACATCTTTTTTGATGGTCTCTATTCGCGTTACCAGCACAAATCTGACCAGAAAGTCCGCCTGCAGGTGTCTATGATGGCCGTGGATGAGATGTACGGAGATCTGCCGATGATGGAACGAGACCGCTACTGGAATGATTCCAACCCCAGACCCCCGTACACCGCCGCCACCCTCTTCGACCTGCGCAAACCTTCTTTCCAGGGATCAACGTTCGACATGGCGTGAGTGTTGGGATGTTCATATTAAACCCCTCCCCTCCGTCATAGATCCACATGGTATGTGTGTCTTCACAGAATCCCTAAAGAGGAGATGCATTTCCAGCCTCTGGAGGACATCGCAGAGAACCTGGAGGAGTCGGCAAGTCGTCACCCCAACATGGCTCTCTTCAACCGCCTGCTCAACGCAGCCCCGTCCCCCAGCGGGCTCGTGGGAGGGGCTCTTCGCCGGACATCCGCGCAGCTACAGCGGCTGCGCCACTCCCCCAGCATTGACCAGTGCACCAGCGATGACGACGACGACGAAAGCTGTAAACTCGGTAAAGGGGGTTCTTTGCCGCTAGGCCTGGGGCAGGAAACTCAGAGCACCGTGTGCAGCTTCAGGGAGGAGAAGCCACTGCTGGACATCCAGTTCAGGGTGGAGAAGAGTGACGAAGAGGGTCAGGAGAAGGCAGAGAGCACGACTGCAAACGCCCAAGTGATGTCACAGCTCCCTCCTCCGCCCAGGGCCTCGCCTCAGCCCGCCTCCAGATTCACCATCGCGCCCCATCACCCCTCGGCCTTCCTTTTTAACCCGGCTGCCCACTCCAGTCTGGAGCACTGCAGCTCGCAGCCAGTCATCAACCGGGACAAAGCGGCGCCGGCCGTTCTCCACGCCCCCTTCGGTGGAAGCAAGACGTCCTTCCTCGCTGTGCCGTCTCACAACGAACCCCAGCGCTTTCGCAGCGTGAGCATGGGGTCCGAGCTCACGGGCTCATAGCGGAGGGAACACCGTTCCCATGGACACCGGAGTACTCGAGAGCATCGGGAAGCTGCATGTTTGAAAGAGATTCAGTTTAACAAAAGATTTTGTTGTATATTTGAAGTTAATTCTGGTCTGATTAGTATTCTCCAGCATGCCCAGTAAAGCCTCCCTCTCTCCCACCTCCTATCACGAGTAGTTTAGCATTTTGTAGATGTTCCTTTCACACTAAAACAGATTCAATATCTAATATTACAACTAACTAACCAGGTATTCTGCCATCAAAGTTTCCAAAGTGTTTCACATCCCACTGGGACCGTCACTCCATCCTATCAGCCTCTTTAAAACACCTTTCATCTGGGCCCACTTTATTATTACATTTTAAAAACAAAACAGAACAAAAATCCTTTAGATTACTGACGGTGTTGCGATGAGAAGAGGCTCCAGTAGGGGGCGCTCAGCTTATCTGGTGAGAAACAAACACCACTTTTTCAACAGTAATAAATAACAAATTACGATAGTTTTTCTGAGTAAGAACCAACCTTATGAATGCACTCTTTGCCTATGAAATGTTGATCCTACTCTTGAAGAGAAGTAAATGCATTAGCAGCATCACTGTTCAGGGACTTGACTTGGTTTGTTTGCCACACTGGGATTTTTATGCTTTTTATGCTCTTATTGTAGTTAGAAAAGTGCAAATGAATCTGACAGCCAATGGATAATATAGGTAATAACTAGTTCAGTGAAAGAGATACATGCTTCTTGAACGTGGCATAAGGTGCATGGATTAGATGCATACAAATGAAACAGCCTATTTTGGTAAAAAATGTTTTTTTATTGCTTGATTTTGATATTGTAGAATACGATGACAGTTCCTTCACTCACTGCCACAGTACTAAAGATTTTGGAATGTTGATAAATTTATGTTTTTTTGTTTCCTGCATTATATGGACGTGATGTAAAAAAAATGAAATCACAATTTTTTTACCGACAAAATGAATCAATATTGGTGTATAAATCACTCAAGTTATATTTTACCATCAGAAATAAATTTATAAAGTACACAGCGATAAATAGAGGTGATCTGAGGATTATTCTGACGATAAAAACGGTGATTTGACGTTTCCAATGGAACTCCCATCAGTACGAACTTTGACCAGCAGGGGGCGACAGCAGCAAACAGACAGTAAAGAGCTCTTTCAACAATCTGGTTTCCAAGCTGAACGGCTTCACCACACGGATGGACGCTCCTACCAGGACTGCAGCCGGGGCCCAGGGCCCCTCCTGGCCTTGGTGGACTGCCTCTGCCTGGTGAGAAAAGACTGAGTTGGCCCTGATGTGGAGTCGTTGCTTAGATGGTGTCGCTGCAGAGCCGAGGTCTGCAAGACGCAAAAGCAAACGTCAGCAAATGATCCCATTGCTACTGTGATTAGGACTACCATATATATTTTTAAATGATCCCTAAATATGAGCTGTATTGTTTTGCTTTTTACAATCAGCATTTAACGTGAGCGGACTGGCCCACTGTCACGTCCTCACCATGGTGCGCCAGGCTGCCAGGATTACTTCCTCCTCTTCGTCCTGTCGGGTGTCCATCGACTCACCTGGCTGACCCTGTTGTCGGGAACCCTTTGACCCAATCATGTGACCTGAATGAACAAATACTCCAGCTGCTGCACAGCAGACACCCAATAACTCACCTCAGCCGTCGGCGCTGCAGAGCTACTGAAATGTGCCTCCTTCTTGTTTGAGGTTAGGACTTCACCTACATATTTAAGCCCGTTAGACCCGAGGAAATACTTGCGTGACTGTGTGCACCTTGTGACCTCACCCTCGTGTCTGCAGCTCGGCGCTGCTCTCGGTTGCGTTTCGGAGCGGAGGCCCCGGTTTTGTTGCGTCAGCCAGAACAATGCGGAGCGCTGCTGCTGGCTCCTCGCCGCAGTCAAAGACGCCATCCTGCTGACTCGGACACATTCGCTGACAGCCGGTGATTTGCAGCGCAGGGGATTAGTCCTGCTGGTTATCACCGAAAGCACAATGAAATTAGATTCACGCTAGTTCGGGCACTTTAGCACACATGAGACGTGTGTCAAGAGCATGGAAAAGAACCCACACACACACAACGCAGGGGCCGTTTTTGTCATTAACACGTTGTGGCCCCACAACGCCTTTGATGTTGCGGCGTTCGTTAGACTGAGTCACTGTCAGTTGACCAGCGTCTTCACAGCCGCCGTATCTCATCAGATCGTACAAGATAAAGCGTCACGGAACTTGTGACAATTGTGGCCATTTCTGTGACAGCGATGCTGCGCATTTCCTGGGTCCTGGAGTCAGTGATCACCAACGACAGCCCATTCCAGTCTTCAAGAGAACTGTGGTTTCAGACTTGTCATTAAGTGTGAAAACACGAGCGTGTGGGAGGATTTCAGAGAATTGTGTGCGTGTGTGAGAGAGTGCGTTCGTGCGTGTGTATTTATCTGGAAGCAGAATCATCACAATCAGGAGGCAGGCCTGTGAAGGACTGATTCAAAGGTCACATCTGCTGTTTGTGCTCGTGTTGCGTTTGACCCGTCCACGGCGGCCGTGCGCGGCGGCCGTGCGCGTCGGGCTCTGCGGGCCCGAGTGGAGGTGAAACGCACTCCCGAGACGGCAAGAAAACGGGCAAAAAAAAACGTGGGGAGAGAAAAGGCACTTTCACAGATGAAGTTTCTTGGAAGCGGCCTCATCTGAAACCCGTGAATGTTTACACAGCACCTAAACAGACGCACACCGCCGGATTCAGAGGAGATCTCTCTTATCTAGTGATTGTGAAAGATTCCTCCTACGGCTTTCTGCAGATCTTATAAAAATCTGCTTCATTTAACAGCCCCCCACCCCCTCTCTCTCATGCACACACACACACACACACACACACACACACATATAGCCAGTAGGCTGTTAGGGGGACCACACGTTTAACAAGTTATTAATGTGACCACGTTTGTTTACAGTAAAACCCAGTTTACAGCCTCGGCATTTCGAGGGGACGGGATCCAGCTCGCCCCAAACGCTCTGTTGCTGGACGGTAACAATCCTGACCCTGTACCTTCACATTTGTTTTTGTCTGGAGCGCGTCTCTTTACCGTGTCTGTGAGCGTGTGTGTGTTGGTGTGTCTCTGGCACTCCCTGTCTCACACACCCTGTGCACGGAGAAGCACTCTCTGTGCACGACAACCAGTCTGTCTTGTTCTCATCAGTGGTGTGTGTATCTGTCTGTCTAACACACATCAGTTAAGGACTGGTTATTTATCTCTCTCTCTCTCTCTCTCCCTCACACACACACACACACACACACACACACACACACACCACACACACACACAGGAACAGCCGCGTGCGCTGCTTCTTCTGTCAAAGCCACGTACAGTCGTGACCTAAAGGACCGATTGAACAGATCCTAAATCACAGACATCTGTGCGCCTCCAGAACATGATTTCACCTCATGCACAACGGTGAGTGTGCAGGTGGCTGGAACATCCTGCCGGGCTACTGACAACCTCAGGATGAGGTCAACCTCAGCGTTCCGCCTTCGGGACCCGGCTGTTGGCGTTCCTTACTGACCGATCGGGGGGGTCTTAGCTGAAGAACTGATCTGGCCTTCTCTTGCATGTAACCCACATTCATGTCCGGCAACAGTTCCCACAAGAGAGGCCTGTTTCAAAGAGGCGCTGTGACGTTCCCAACCACTTTCGGATGAATGAGTTGGTTTTCCGCCCGTCTTACTCACAGCAGACGAGGGGATAACGCTCATTTTCAAAGACCACATCAAGCTCCTGTAGATAGTGAGCTCTAAAGCCTGCTTTGGTCCAAATGCCCCCCCCCCCCCCCCCCCACTAGATTCCCACTAGTCAAGACTGCACGGTGATGAAGTCCTGGAGGGCAAAACACATCTGAAGTTAGTAAAGTTAGTGAGGTCGAGCCAGATGACATGTGAGTTTTTTTCCCTTTTGGCCATCTGGCTTTGGTTCCCGATCATCATAAAGTGCTCCGCACACCTTGGGAAGCTTGGGACTCCTGCCAGTGCCAATGGAGCCATTCTCTGGCAGGTAGGGGGTCATCCTTCTGGCTTGAACTGAGAACAATATTTTCCCTGTTACCCCAGCAGGGTGATGCTTCTACATCGGCCAGTGTGTGTCGTGCCCCTCCTGGCCATTTGAGTTTGCTACATCTTGCTGGTTTCAGCCTGTGGGTCCGATCGGTGGGAGGTCGTGGGCGTTGGATCGCCCCCTCTGAGCATACTTTGCCTTCCTTGGTGGATTTGTACTTCCCTGAATGTGGTCACCTTTTCCCAACTCTGGGCATCTGCAGGATGTTTTCTGGGATTCTTTTTAGTTAAACACAGGTGTCTTTTTGAAAGACTAGTGAGTTGGGTAACTAGCTACTCCGGTCTTTCCATGCTGCCAAACAGACTTTGGCAAATATCAGATGAAGTGAAGTCCTGTTGATTTTAATCACTTTGAATTTCCATATTTGCTTCCTCCACCTTTTGCAGCAGCCAGAGCAGCAGCACTCTCTGACACGGCGTCGGGATATTTCCTGAAAACTTCGACACTAAGGTTCAACTCTTTCCTTCAATCGGTCAACAGATCTGTCCAGTTTATTGAACCACCGGCCCCAAATTTGCTACATGGGGTTGAGGTCAGGACTCTGAGGGGGTGGTCCAACTGACACGCTTAAATATGTGTAACAATTTTGGCACTGCTGGATGTCCAGTTATCTTAGATTTGCTATTTCAGCATCAAATTTTAGCAAACTAGCTTAGATCAATGAAAGAACCTGGGTTTCTAGCACAATCTTTCACTCCATAGGTAAAAACCTGCATGCTGCTGTACATTTGGATGGTTTTACCTGAGCTATTGAAGTGTACAAACTAACCTTGGTAGTTTTCCTGGAGTTTATGAGCCGGGATATTTCCTTGCAGCGTCCTCTGGAAGTCCAGGAGCAGAATGTTCCAACTGTCCTTCAGTTTTAACATTTACATCTTTTAGATAAACCAAAGGTCATTTGTTAATGAGGCCCTGATATGCAAAGTTTATCACTTTCAAACAGCCAAGCATTAGCGTTTGTTGCTAAGCTAAATGTATGCTGCTCCTAGCGTCATGCAGAATGATCCAATGTTGTAAAATAAATCCTTCAAGCAACCCCACTATTTAAAATTGTAATAATTTCTCCATATATTCTGTACACACATAAAGTTTCCAGTCAATTATTCCTCCACAATCCTGCGTTACGCATATCATGAAGCGCTAAATAAACGGGAATCACAATGCACATTGGTGTAAATATAAAATCTGGTGATCACTAATGATCAGTCCCTGCAAGTAAAGCTCACAAACTTCCCCCCAACCCTCCAAAATGTGCAGTCCTGGCTCTCAGTCATCATATTCCACCTCCTCATTTGCCAAAATATTAGGTCCAAATCTGCCACAGGGGGCTTAATATCAGGGATTCAGATAATCCTAGTCCAGAGCACACATGCAGACTATTTGGGTTCCAGGTTTTGCTCCTCACTCCGCTGGCATTACTTCACAGTTATATAATACCGAAATTATATTTAACAACAACAGATGTGGTTCCAAATGATAACATTTTAAAATCTAATTAGGCCGTGTCTGTGGTTTAATGGGGAGATATGTTTTGGCAGAATCAGACTGGGGGTGGAGATGAAGAAGTCTTTGATACGAAGAGGCTTTGAAAGCCGCGCTAACGCCGCGTTTGTTGTTGAATCACCACTTAGATTCAGGATTTTCCAAATAAACACCGATCCCTAACAGGTGTGTCCATAAAAGCTGCTCTGAGAGTGTCGGGCCATTGAACACGTGTTGGACTCACAGCCCAGAACCAAACGTGCAGGTTCCTCCCCCTGACCATGGAGCTGTTTGTGTCTGAGCTGGTGTATTCCTCGCTGGGCAGAGGCAAAACATGTTTTTTTTTTACTAAACCACGTCTACAGCAAGACCACAGGTTATTATCCAAGACAACCGGCACGTGTTATTAGTTCTGGGGGCACAAACAGGCCGAGAATGGAAAATACATTTTTACCAAAGTTTTGTCTTTTGTTTTCAGATTAAACGCTTGTTGATTTTGTTTGAAATATGAAGAACTGATTTCGGGTCAATTATCTGTGAATAATTGGTGTCATTACATTGTGAGTCCTGTTAAATAAAGAGGAAATATTGGGAAATAATGTCCCTTTTTGTCCCATCACTGCTCAGGTGAGCCTCCTTATTTGCATTAGCACTTCTCATGAACTGGTTGTTCAACTCAATCCGTACGGATTTGGACATTAAACCATTGTGGGTGCGGCCCAAACGAGAAGAACCGTTGATGCCACAAATTACTGTGGGAGGGCAGTAATGAGGGAAACGCTCCTCCACGCTGGCTAAATCAGACGTCTCCTACTTTCCCGTGATACTGGAAAAACGACCATTTCCTGGGAATATTAATTAATTTCAAGCTCTAATACTGTGTAAGAAACATGCATTATTGTGCGTTTTGTCGTTTCCACGCGTTCCCTCTCCCGATCTGTGGATAAAAGGAAGCACGAACGCAGCACTCCCGCTGCCACCAGGCCTGCCCGCGCCCCCGTGCCCCAGCTGCGGGGTCACACATCTGCATCCAAAGCAGATGGAGAGGGGAAGGAGGGGAGGTGACGCGGGATGGACTTGAGGGCCGGGGAATGACATGCTGGGGACCGTCTTCCCGTCCCGACCCCTTCGCCCTCCTCCTCCCCCTCCCCTGAATTTCTTGTGTCTTGCCCTGCTCCCATGTCACCCCTGGGCCTTCTGATGGATGCTGACAGCAAGGGCTGTCTGCCAGCCCACGATCCACCCCCCCCCATCCCATCCACGCTCGCTCGCTCGCCCTCTCTTGCTCTCCGTGGTTCAGCGCTGACCACGGTGACCTTGCTCTGGAAGTTGCCATCAGAGATTCGTTGGGGGGGGCAGATGTCGGAACTTGGCTGTCAAAAGCTCATCCGCCATGTTATCCGCCACCCGTACATGGCTATTACTGTGCTTCCACACCCCTGTTTAAACACACACACACACACACACACACACACTCATTTGAAGTTGTTCCAGCCAAAATGTCCTCACTTTGCTAGTAGAACAAGTAATGTAGTACTGTACTCAGTATGTTAGGAGTACGAGGACACACACACACACACACACACACACACACACACACAATAAAACAGCGCTGAAAATGAGTCGCATGCATATTTGTGTCATGACGGGACAGAAGCGGAACGCCAGTTTTACAGCGTGAATCAGTGGGACACCTGTGCTAAAGCAGCAGTTACACAACCGAATAAGCGCCACTACAGCCCGTCAATCACGCCATAAAAAAATAAGAGCAGCAGAGGGGTGTGGCATTGTCAGGAAACACACCTACACACACACGCACACACTCATTCCTACTTCCTCTTGTGCAAATTCATAAACAACCGCTGTAAAAGGTGGAAGGTGGCACGCAAGCGGCCCAGCAGACACAAAACGACAAAACTGGGACACACACACACACACAGGCAAAACGCTGTTTATTATATTCGTTCTTTCTCAGAATACTTGAATCCGCTCTACGTTCCACGCCGACACGGGTCAGTAATGATGAAGTAAACTTTCTAAAAGAGCCGACGCGGGAAGAGACAGCCGGGAACGTCTCCTCGTTGTGGGGACGTGCATTATTCATGCTGTCAGCGAAGACAATGTTGAAGTCACGGGCGTGTAAGTAATTGCGTGTGTCACATAAATCAACAGCAATGATGACCTCATTTCACCGCATAACTCCCACTCCCACACATGTCTTTGAGGAGCTCCAGATGCACGTGGTTTTACACACACACACGCACGCACACGCACACACACACACACACACACATGCCAAAATGAAGGCTTTATTGTATTCCATCTTTTTCAAAAGATGACTGTTTTAAAAAGTAGGAATAAGTAAAACCACAGGTATTTTTGGTCACAACAGAGTTGTCACTTTCTCACCTGTCACTTTCTTTTCTTTTTTTTTGTCCTGGTTCAATCTCAAATCAAATCAATCTTTATTTATAGAGCGTCTTAAACAATCAAAATTGTTTCCAGAATCCCAGGGCCTGACCCCAGACAGGCAACAGTAGGAGGTTCAGTCAAAGTTCGCCGCGGCGCTCGTTATGTCATTCAGGCGGTGAGAGCGACGCCGTTAACCGTGTTGGTGACCTTTGGCGAGATTGGGCGATACTTCAGGGAGTGTATGTTTACGACGCCTCTCGTCAAACGCCTTAAAATAAAGGCAGCGTCGAGATTATAAGACACGTATGAAAAGACCAGCACGACTCCAACGCCTCACGGATCGTTGCGTCATCGGCACGTCGTGATTAATTTTTTAGAATTAGCATTATTCTTCCAAACTTATTGGCCCTCATGAGAATAGAGATATGTTCCAGTCAAGTGGACCTGAGAAGCCGCCATGTCTGGCGTCTGAAGTAGGTCAAACAGGATGTGGTCTCGACTGCTGGAAATAAACATTTGCTTGTGATTTTTATGGCTGATTTGCGATGAAGCAGCCCAAATTTACTCATGACTGACACGTTGAATTTACTGACACTGTGCACTTGTCATTAAATCCGGTAATTCCACAGGGGGAAAAAAGTTACTATGGCATGATTGATGGGGGCCAAAAGAGAAAAAGCACACACAGCTGTTTGGCAAATCTCAGTTAAGTCCAACTTAAGCCTGGAAGAGCGGCGAGGAGCTCCGCACCTCCTACAAGCTATTGTCTTTTATTGAATTCTCAAGTGTTGCTCGTATACCTGACTACAGCCAGGGTGCGCACGGTCACGCACCAACACTCGGCAGTGTTTGCAGCTGTCTGCGCGCTTATACAGGTGTTACACCTGGCACCAAATCCAAATACCCGTCTGACTACCACCACACCTGCGGGAACCACAGACAGCCACAAAACCTCTTTCACTCGCACACAGACATGTGTTTACACGGCCTGCCCCCCTCTCTCTCTCTCTCTCTCTCTCTCTCTCTTACACACACACACACACACAGAGTGATATTTGTTACCACTGATGAGAAGATCACTGCAACATTGTCTGCAGACAGACAGACAGACAAAGGGAGTTTACTGGGTTATATGTCCACCAAAGTAAATCTCTGATGTTAGGAGCTGTATTTTCCCATGGCCTTACCCACACACACACACACACACACACACACCACACACACACACACACACACAAACTTCTCATGTAACAAAAAGCAGACGTGTCTGGCCAGCCTTGTGGTGCAGAATAGAGCGGGCAGCCTTTTTACCGGGTTTGAGCTGCATATAATGTTAAATAATCAGGAATACATTCTCCCTGCGGTGAATGTTTCCACGGGCAGCTCCTCTCTTTGTTCCCAGCCTCGGGCCGACCTGGATCCAGAACGGGATGTCAATAATTTCCCAAGCATTTATTTTACGCCTCCGTCCGTGGCGGTTCTTGTCTTGTCTTGCTGCCTGTTGTTTTGCTGCTCGGAGAGCCTGGAGAGGTGATCTCATCCGCACCTCGCGCCTCAACCCCCACCCCCCCCCCGCTCCCAAAACAACGGCGTATTTATCTGACCGAAATAGCCACCTCAGCTTGGAAAAACCCGAGTCAAGACAAACAGAAATAGGCCAAGATTTTCCAAGGAAGCCAGTTTGGGCTAGAAGTGATGGGTCTGACTGACAAAAGGACAATGGGGAGGGCGAATAAAGACCGCTTTTCAGCTTTAAAGGGGGGGGGGGTGTTGAAGCAGCCACAATAAAAGCTGTTGTCATTCTCAAGCTACTGTTATACAATAATTTGCCCGAATAATCACATCGCTTTAAATGACAGCGGTCGTTTTCTTTCCGGTGTCAGGAGTGGAACAACACCACGTTTTACTCAGGTTCCCACCAACCCTGCGGCACCTTAAACCTGGGGGGGGGCAACAATAACGGCTCCTACCCTGACGTGGCTGTAACAGAAGCAGAAAACACGACGGTCAGGAAACCGAACAGGAGAACAGCGCGAAGCGGTCTGGCAGGCATCAGCTCAACTGGCATCTTTTTATTTCCTTGAGAGACGGACGAACGTTTTAGTTTCCTCGTCTCAGAAACCCAGAATATGATCAAAAACAGCTGGTCGCCACGTCACATCTTATCGTTGAGCCGGTTCCCACCAACCCTCGGGACTCTGAGGTTCTCCACGTTTCCCGATGGCCAGTGTAGACGGGGCTGTGCCTATTGAACAGGAAATGCACAGCTTGTGGACTTCAGCTGAGTCAACCCGAGCTGAGCCAGGCCAGAATATGCAGATAAGTATGTAGATGGAAAAGCCCCCGGCTGAGTAACCCCCTTTTACTCACCCAGCCTAAACTACCCCGCTGACCGTCCCAGCCCAGCCTGCAACACCCCCCAGCTGCAATCATGACCTTCCTCTTTCACACGTTTCTATTAATCTTGTGGCGAGAGGTGGAAGGTGAACGCATCATTCAAAGGCTGTTTTTGAGCCAACCTAAATGTTTGATGAGTCGGGACAAACACCCACCTCGGACAGAGGAAAAGACGAGGTGGGGGTGGGGGTGGGTGTGTGTGTGTGGGGGGGGGGGCTGGAGAATTAGAAACACATTCCACTTCCCGTAACTGCTGGAGAAGAAGCTGTGAGTCACCGGAGCAGTTGAAAACGGAACCTTTTGAGTTTTCAGACGTGCGGCCTTTGAACGCCTCCCGGAGGAGCTTTTAACCTCCGTGGGTCGGGAGCTGCTAACGATGCCGCTCTCCCCTCTTCATACCAGCCGCTCTTATTTGTTCGGTGACTAATTAAAGCGACTCATTCGCCGGCAGACGCGACAGCTCGTCTGAAAACTTCTTTGAGTTCACCTGCCGGTCACAGGTGGGGAAGGCTCCGAAATCCCGACGCGTCCAATAATAAGTATGATCGTTTAATTGAACGCTTGTAATGAACCTCGAGCATGTTTTTCCACCGCAGTTATGGC